>NW_019384405.1:260552-326138 GCF_000671375.1 Centruroides sculpturatus | reverse complement strand
ATTTAAACTACATTGATTTCTGTATAGATGTTTTGGTTCTGAATTATTAAATGTTATTTTTACCTCTGTATTCGAATATCATTGTAACAATCTTATTTATTCTTATAATCCCATCCTGAAATTTTTCTCCGTTGCGTGTCGCTTTGCGTTGAATTTTCGTCGATGTTAAGCCTAACGTAAACTTTTTTAAATAATAATCGTGGCTATTGTATTGTTAAAAATTATTTCTTTATATTTTATAAATAAAATAAATATATTGAAAAATATAAAAACAAAAAAAAAATTATACTTTAGAAGTTAATCTAGTATCTAAAACATTCGATTCGCGACACACAGTCCTCAGAAAAACACCACACAAAAGTGCCAGTGCTGCCAGCTAAAACACACACACATCAACAAAAAAAAATATTGGAGTAGCCCAAGATATAGCCAAAGATTGCAGTGCCACAGCACTAGCAAAAATTTAAATTTGCTGACTGAAATGCTTTTGATTAACCGACATTTTGGATAACCGGCTTCTGGATAAACAATGCTCTACTGTAAATAAATTAACAAATCAATAACAAAAATAAATATACTAAATACATTGAAGCCATAACAATATAAATAATATTAATAAAATAAAACTAAATAAAATAGATCAAAAATAAAATAAATTAAAATAAATACATAAAAAGGCATCACAATATAAGGGAAGATAGGGACTAAGAATTTGTATATTTTAATTTTTCTTTTATGAAGAACTTCCATGCAGAAGCTAATCCATCTGCAACCCTTGCATTAATACAGCTATCCCTTAATTTACTTTTATAGATTTCAATCTTTTCATGTCGCAAAGCCAATGATGGGGACCGCATGGTCTTGAGAATAGTTGCTTCATTCCATTTAACTACAGAAGCCTCCGCTTGTGCCATACTTGACAAAACCGTGATGCAGTGTCCTTTGCTAATGTCATATTTGTGTTTCTTAAGTCTAATAGTTAAATTCCTTCTTGTGACTCCAATATAGTCCTTAATTCCTAGTTGTTGGTTTTCAAACGGAATTTTATATACGTCCGCTTTTTCTTCTTTCTTAAGCTTGTCCTTGTCGTTTCTGAAAATACTATACAAATTAGGAGCTCTTTTGTAAACAATTTGGGAGTGTTTTTTTGTCCAAAACTTGCTTCATGATGTCCTTGATTTTTTTATTATATGTGAACTTTGTGATTTTTAACTGATTTGTCTGGATTCTTAAGCTTTTGCCTCTCATAACTTTTAATTAGCCCTTCTATTGTACTTTTCCTATAACCCAAGTTTGAAGCTACTTCTTTGATCCTATTAATCTCCTTAATCCTGTCTAGTACATTAGAGCAATATGAATACGCTCTTCTGATGAGTGCACAAAATGCTGACATTTTGTATCCATACGGGTCATTCGAATTAGCTGGTATGTAAAGAGAACTGTGTGCTGGTTTTATGTAAATACTCATTGTTATACAATCTCCTTTTACTTGTATGTCTATATCTAGAAAATGTATTCGTTCGTGACTCTTTTGCTCTAGTTTAAGTTTCAAACCATCATTATTGGTGATGTTGATTGCTTGTACAAACTCGTGTATTCTCTTGCTGTTTTTCCAAATAATGCACACAACATCCACATATCTTTTGTAAAATACCATATACTTTTTGAATCCATTAATAATGTGTTTTTCTAANTTTACGTAGTAATAAAAATATAACTTGACATACGTATTTATAAATAATTTATATTCAAATTACATCATTTCTATGACCAAGGGCGGCATAAGGCATGGGCAACGTGGGCCACCGCCTGTGCCTTGCGGTCGGAAGGGCCTTGCATTTCGAAGGTTTATGCATTACTTAAAAGCCGCGAACGCGACGAAAAAATTTTACTCGTCATAAAACAATAAATACTTTATCAAATTTTTATTCATAAAAATGCACTTTCAACTGCTTTTTATTTTATAAAATCCGTCTTCTTGCGCCACCAGAGGGCCTTTTAAACAATAGGTAGTCTGTTAGCTTTGGTCAGTAGTAGTCCAAATTCAATACAAACATTTGTTTCTTGACAATTTGATCACGGTTTAAATACAGTATTTACTTTTATGTGTCATTGAAAAGAAAAAGTGTTGTATTATCATTAAAAGACAAATTAAAGTATTTGTTTAGATTATCCGGATTTTTCCTTATCCGGACTACTTTCATCCCCAATTAGTCCAGATAATCGAGGTTCTACTGTATTGTTTTAATAAAAATATTGAAAATCTAGTAGTTTGTAAATTCATCATATGCAATGTAAATCTTGCATCTCAACAGGAAATCATATTTAATCTTGTCATTGGGTTTTACATGTAGAACTGAAAGAATATTGATTAACCATGAAAGATTTCATTGCAACATATAATTTTTCAACATTTTTCAACATATAATCATTCATGCAGAACATGCCATTTGATGGGATAACTATGATCATTTCACAGAGAAATCTGTGAAATGATCTTAATGATAATTTATGTCTTCATATATCAATTTTTATGGACTTTGCTGGAAGGTTAGATAAATTTAGTATAAATCATCTTTTGATACACAAAGTTGATCAGTGCATCTATTCCTCAGGTAAAAATCCTCTTTTTAAAATTGTGACCAGATTATGAATCAATTCCAAAACATTTACAGACTTCTTGATGTACTATTATCATAAAGTTTGTGTTAGCAAACTGCATGACAAAAAATGCCTCTTGTGTGGCATTGCCATTTTGTAATGAGACCATCCTTCTGATGGAAAAGAGCAATGCATTGTCTCATATCAATTTGACAAACTTTGAGAATTATTCTACACACTGTTCAGATGATATCTACATATACATAAAAGTGTCATTATAAATATAAGTATTAGCTAGAGGACCAATAATGATCATTGACATAAACAGTGGAGGATCCAGGCTAGACAAACATCAATCACTTTTGCTTTAGAAGTAAGGTTCATTTGCAGTTGTACTAATAATTGCTATTATCAATTGCATCAATCATCATTTTATCAATAGAGGAATAAAAACAAGCTCTGTTTGTTACTGCTCTGACATTCTTTGCTCATTCATTGACAAATTGAATAGAATGAACTAAACAATTGGTAATCTCAGTAAGATAGTATTACTGACCATACTACTATACAATTGTGGTTGTATGCCATATTTTGTATATATTTTGATAAATTCCTTTCTTTCTTTCTTTCTTTCTTTGTTCTATCCCTTCTATAATGTTCTTTCTTAACCCTTTCCTCTTGGGTGCTGATGACTAATCCATAGAACAAAAGAAAAGAAGCCCTGAGGGCTAAGTTGGGAGAGCAACAATCACTCTTTGGCTTGGATGTCTGAGGGAAAGGATGTGGAACGGTCATGCTCCAGATCATGTATTGGCAGCGACTGGAGGTGAGGAGAAACCCATACTATCCTGAATGCAAGTCTGGTGAAGAGCGAAAAAAATAGAGACTCACAGAGAATACCACAGAGATTTTTGCAGTAAGGAAAAGACAGAGATCATCTTGCTTTTGTACAAGAAATGAGAGTCAGGATTGACATCACACCCAGGATTACATAGAAGAACGGGTACCCACTTTCCTATAGATCTATCTCTTAATTCTTTCTAAACATATCCTTTCTCTTCCTTACTATTTAGTTAGTTTTAAGGCCCTAGAATTAATCCCTTTTTTTGGTTATCACAGTCCTGAAGATATTAGTACATATTATTTGTTTCAAACCTGTTATTAATCATAGTATTTTTATCACCTTTTGTCATGAGTATAATCTGTATTCATATAATATTCTTGGACTGAGGAAAGTTGGAATCCACAGAACCTCGTTCATCAAATGAAATAAAGATATTGTTTCTTGTATATGTATCTTTGAGTGCAATGAACATCACACAATCAATGGCACTCCTGGATGAAGACTTAGAGATTGATGAATGAGAGAGCCAAAACTTTTTTGAGATTATTCATACTTGCCTGATTTTTACCTTTCGGAAACAGCAGAAAGCAAAATTTATGATAAGATCCAAATATACTTCAAGAACTACAAAACATTTTCATTTTCATAAAGGGGATGAAAACTCGGGACTACTCATTGGTATTGCCCGAGTGTGAAGAAGAGTAGAGGAAAGGTAGTTAAGGGAAGAGGCGAAGGGGAAAGAGTAAAGCGAGATGGGAAAGAGTAAAGCGAGATAGGAAAGGGGATGAAAAGGGAAAGTTTCATGGGCGCCCAGCCTGTTTTATTAAGAATCAAATATACTTCAAGAACTGAAAAAACACCATTGTAATTTCTTACATCAAAGGAGTACCAACATAGGAGCTAAAGAAATGTTTAACAATAAAAAAGTTGCATAACATCATACATGATAACATGAACAACCCAGGATATCTTCAAATTAAAATTGAATTATGACTATTTAAAAAAATTATAAAATTTTTCGAGTCTATCTTTCATATTTTTAACACACCACAGAATCCTCAAATAAAAGGTTGGTGTTTCGATCATTTTTAACTTTGTGTATTTTTGTTATAATTTATCAAGTGTTCTGTGGAAGTTTATCCAAGCCAATATACTATTACTTCTGTGGTGTGTTAAAAGGATGAAAGATAGACTCAAAAAATTTTATAATTTTTTGTAAATAGTCATAATTCAATTTTCAATTTTTAATAAAAAAGTTAATGTGAACAGATTTGTTTGGATGCTCATAGTAGTCATTTTCAACATTTGATGTACAAATTAAAAATCAAAACTATCTGTTAGAAACTAATTCTGATAATGAAATAAATTACAGTAAAACCTCAATCTATCATTCCCAGATATATCATTTTCTCAGAAACATCATTTAATTTGTTAGGTCTCTGAATAAATTATTTAAACTATGAAAATTAAACCTGCATCTATCATTTCTCAATACTAAGAATGCTAATCCCAAACTGCTCATTTTTAAGAAAGAGCAACATCACACACACATTAGTATGCATTGATAGTAGTAATAGCAATTGATATTTTTGAAATACGGTATAAAAAGTATGAGTTTGTATTGTATAGTTAGGTGCAACCTTGCACAGATGTTAAGTGCCAGAGCTGGAAGGGAAGGATAGTGGTTATAACAATGAAGGCAAGCTGTATATATTTGATTGACTAAATACATACAGGCAAATGAAACAAAACTCATTTTTAAAGTTTATGTTCCATGATATGTTAGCATTCCATTTTAGAACTCAGTTGTTCCTGAAGAAGGCCTTCAGTGTAGGCCAGAAACACTTAAACTGTTTTATTACCCTGCTGATTTGGATGTAAGGTTACTGAAACATTCATAGGTATTGTCCCATTTGAGTTTGAAGAATTTGGTGTTAGTTAAAATATGGTCACATAACTAATAACATCTTCATACATTGTATATAAATTTACATCTTTTTATCTACTAAGAGTAAGGAAATGCTATTAAAAACATTAAAATGAATGAAATATCAGTTTACAATACAACTGAAAAAATTATATTTGAACATAATATTTTTTAATTATTTTATTATAATTTTTATTATTATAATAATTTATAATATATATCCTATGCTGATGATATTAAATTGATTAACCATGACTCTCTTTCCTTCAGTCTGATCCACTCTATCTTCCCTTTTAGAAAAAACTAACCTAAAAATTAATTTACAAAAAACTGTAGTCATGTTTTTTTCACTCATTTGTAATCCTGTTGCCCACATTCTATATTTACAATAATCCCATAAAATATGTTAATTCTTATAATGACCTTGGGGTTATTTCTGATCCTAAACTTACTTTCAAAGGACATGTTGATAAGATCATTAAATCTCTAGCTATTCATTATGGATACACTCCACCATACCTTTAAAATTTTAAAGGTATGGTGGAGTGTATTAATTAATAATGCAGTTAGAGATTTAATAATTCATTATGGAATTCTTTTGACATTTTTGCAAAAATATTTCTTCAAAAACAGTCTTAAATTCCATTTATTTTCCAATATTCAGTCTCTACTTGATTATTGTCTGACAATATGGGCTATGGCTGCCTCTTTCCATTTACAAAAAATATTAATTAAGCATTAGATAAAATATTTCTTATTCTAAATAAACTCTCTAATCTTCCTTTTACTCATAATGCTAATGTTGCTAAGTCCAGATTGGGAATTCCCAGTTTTACTGAATGTATTAAATACCTTGACCATTTACTTTTATACAAATACTTCCATGGTTCCATTTGTTCTTAGTGGCTGTGCCCAAGAGATCCACCACAAGTTACTCATAATCAAACTTGTTTATTTACCCCACCTTCTAGGCTTTGTTTCCTTCAGATCATTTTTCTTTTGGTCAGTTCAGAATATGGGCTGTGTGGAACAATCTCTACATGAAGATTTTCTATCTTTTAAACACATTTGTAAATGGTTACTTTATAATATTTAATCATTTGTTTTTATTTATGTATATTTTTTATCATGTACTTTGACTGTTATCCCTTTTTTATTTGTAGTTTAATCTTTTCTTATGGGCGTTATTTTTGGGGGAAGGAAATCAATTGTCTTATGACATTTTCTTTTGTATATGCAATAAATAAATAAATTTAATTATTTTATAAGTGTAAATAAATTTTAAAAATTAATTAATTAATTACTTGTTGAACTATAAGTATTACAGTTACATCAGTTATTTTGGAAGTGAATATTTTTCTCTTTATTTTAAAATAGAAAATTAATATTATCCTATCAAAAAACATTTTAAAAAATTTTAAATAAAATCATATTTAAACAAACAATATTTAATATTTATAAAAATATTAAAAATACATAAATAATTTAATATTACAATACTTACATCAGCCATAGTAGCTTCCATTACAGGACAAAAATATTCCATTAACACCATAGCTAACTGATACCAAACAGCACACATTTCACAAAATAAGCATGGGCCATCTTCTTTATCATTCTCACTTTCTGAACATGTATGAATGCCTATCCATGGAGCTTTTATAATGTCATGTAATAGAACCATGACTTTTTGAGCTTCTTCTTGTTCCAATCCTTTATGCTGTGATACCTCTTGGAGCTCTAACTGCATGATTATAGAAATAATTATAACATTATATAATCGGTTAATTAAAAATAGCAACATTAATTCATATCACATGTAAAACAAGAAGATATATAATATTCTGCATTACAAGTAACTAAAATTAAAATTTTTTAAATAAAAATTTTTGAATATATTAATTTTAAATATAAATTTCCACTTAAGTGGAAATTGCAAATATAGAAAGAAATAGATTGAAAAAATAAGATTAAATAATTTTTAAAAATATATGATTAAAAAAGAAAAATATGTTTTTATGCCAAAAAAAATTTTCTACCATATTTTTAATGCATCTTATAGTAAATATTTATTTTTAGTGAAAGTGAAAACCTTAGTTGCTGATTCTCATCCATGAAAGCAGTTTAACACTTTAATTATGTCTTTGTGGGTCATCACTTTGACCTTTTTTAATATTTTGCCATTAGAATCTTGTTTAGATAACATTCAACAATGTTATCTAAACAATGTTATTTGAATAAATAAAATAAAAACTAAGTAAAATATAATTGTAAAACACAATGCCTATGTCACAATATACAATATAAATCACAACACTTAATAAAACATTTAACACCTTCTATCGCTGAGAATACTTAATTTAAACACAAACATTTTCAGCCTAATGTAATAGGCCATCCTCAGGTGAACTGGCATTTGAATGTACAGTGATACCTCAAACTTATGCGATAGGTGGGACCGAGCGATAACCATGTAAGTCGAATTCGCGTAAGTTGGGGTATAATTTCACAATTTGTGTAAAATCCAAGTCGGATGTATGTAAGCTAATAAATGTTCTCGTTAATCTTATCTCGTCTTTTGATTCATTCACGGTTACAAGAAATCACCACATAGAGTCTCTCAAGTCTTCGTAGATATAACAAACACAGAAATAAATAACAAAATAAATTGTAGCTATGTGTCGATTCCGCGCAACATGTCCAAACATGTGGGGGGAGTGAGTAATCAAGAGTTGCATGGTGCTCAAACAAAAGACAAATCAACGAGATTTGAAAATCGCGTAACTCCTGGTTTGCGTAAGTCGGGGTAGCATAAGTCGAGGTATTACTGTATTTCGAAATTGTATTAAATGGAACGTTTGATCATTATAAATTCAAAATTAAAATGAAAAATACAGTAGAGCATCATTTATCCAAATCAATTGGGGACTGGGGTTGTTCAGATAACTTATTTTTTGGATAACCGATTACGTACGAAAAAATATATTAAGCTATCCCATGTTGAAATTTTTCTCCATTGCGTGTCACTTTGTATTGAATTTTCATTGATGTTAAGCCTAACGTAAACTTTTTTAAATAATAATCGTGGCTATTGTATTGTTAAAAATTATTTCTTTATATTTTATAAATAAAATAAATATATTGAAAAATATAAAAACAAAAAAAAAATTATACTTTAGAAGTTAATCTAGTATCTAAAACATTCGATTCGCGACACACAGTCCTCAGAAAAACACCACACAAAAGTGCCAGTGCTGCCAGCTAAAACACACACACATCAACAAAAAAAAATATTGGAGTAGCCCAAGATATAGCCAAAGATTGCAGTGCCACAGCACTAGCAAAAATTTAAATTTGCTGACTGAAATGCTTTTGATTAACCGACATTTTGGATAACCGGCTTCTGGATAAACAATGCTCTACTGTAAATAAATTAACAAATCAATAACAAAAATAAATATACTAAATACATTGAAGCCATAACAATATAAATAATATTAATAAAATAAAACTAAATAAAATAGATCAAAAATAAAATAAATTAAAATAAATACATAAAAAGGCATCACAATATAAGGGAAGATAGGGACTAAGAATTTGTATATTTTAATTTTTCTTTTATGAAGAACTTCCATGCAGAAGCTAATCCATCTGCAACCCTTGCATTAATACAGCTATCCCTTAATTTACTTTTATAGATTTCAATCTTTTCATGTCGCAAAGCCAATGATGGGGACCGCATGGTCTTGAGAATAGTTGCTTCATTCCATTTAACTACAGAAGCCTCCGCTTGTGCCATACTTGACAAAACCGTGATGCAGTGTCCTTTGCTAATGTCATATTTGTGTTTCTTAAGTCTAATAGTTAAATTCCTTCTTGTGACTCCAATATAGTCCTTAATTCCTAGTTGTTGGTTTTCAAACGGAATTTTATATACGTCCGCTTTTTCTTCTTTCTTAAGCTTGTCCTTGTCGTTTCTGAAAATACTATACAAATTAGGAGCTCTTTTGTAAACAATTTGGGAGTGTTTTTTTGTCCAAAACTTGCTTCATGATGTCCTTGATTTTTTTATTATATGTGAACTTTGTGATTTTTAACTGATTTGTCTGGATTCTTAAGCTTTTGCCTCTCATAACTTTTAATTAGCCCTTCTATTGTACTTTTCCTATAACCCAAGTTTGAAGCTACTTCTTTGATCCTATTAATCTCCTTAATCCTGTCTAGTACATTAGAGCAATATGAATACGCTCTTCTGATGAGTGCACAAAATGCTGACATTTTGTATCCATATGGGTCATTCGAGTTAGCTGGTATGTAAAGAGAACTGTGTGCTGGTTTTATGTAAATACTCATTGTTATACAATCTCCTTTTACTTGTATGTCTATATCTAGAAAATGTATTCGTTCGTGACTCTTTTGCTCTAGTTTAAGTTTCAAACCATCATTATTGGTGATGTTGATTGCTTGTACAAACTCGTGTATTCTCTTGCTGTTTTTCCAAATAATGCACACAACATCCACATATCTTTTGTAAAATACCATATACTTTTTGAATCCATTAATAATGTGTTTTTCTAAGTTGCATATAACCAGCTCACATAGCAATCCTGACATCAGGCTTCCCATAAATACTCCTTTCTTTTGTCTGTATACTTGTTTATTGATAGATGTTAAATGTTTTATTAAGTGTTTTTAAAAGAAACTAAGTTTGATATTTAATAAATCACAACATTTATTATAACAATGTGAAATTATTTAGTAATCCATTACAATCTAATAGCCAAAAATATGTATTTATATATTATTTATTTATTAGAATATGTTTAAGATAAAAACATTCAAAATCTATTAATTCTTTCTCTTATCTATCATTTCATTATTTTTTTTTAATCCTACAAATAAGCAATTTTTAGCTCTGCAAATATATGAAATGTGTGAATATAGAGCTTCTATCATATGCTTATTTCCTGTAGCATTTATTGTATATTTCAAAGTATTATTTGTAAAAAAATGTTATTAGTTTTCTGGCCATACAAAAAACTTGATAAACAAAATAACAAGATACGTAACATCAAAAATCTTAATTTGTCATTTATTAATAAAACCAAAGTATTTTATAAAAAACTAAATGAAATGAAAATAAAAAATAAATATTTCTACAAGAAATTTACAAGTATTAATTGCAAATCAAAATTATTGTAAGAACTACTACTATTCAGCTACACAGAATATTGATTTTGTACTGGATTTGAATTTATTTTGTACCATATATTAAAAAATTTTATCAAATAAAGTTCATATATATATATTTGTAGTCTGAAAATACTTTTTCAATGCTTATAATTTAAATATCATTGATGTAAACAAATACATTTCTGCTACAAGAATATCAAAAATTTCATTAATGTAATAATGCTTCAAAAAAAAATCTTACCTGTTTAATTAATGTATCTATCATCAATATGAAGCATGTTAAATTTATTTCAGCTTCAGATTTATATTCAATATTTTGTGTTAAATTGAATTCTTCAGCAACATTTGATGATTCATCAGTTCCTGATCCTTGTTTTATGTCTGTCTTCTTTGCTAGACCAACTGTACTTTGTTGTCTTGGAATAACTTTTGATATTTTCCCTTTCACTTCTTCTTGTATTTCAATAGTGGAAATAACACCTTTACTAAACATTGTCAATATTAAATTTAAAGGAATAGGAACTTCCAGCATAGTAAGTATCTGTAAAAATATATATATATATTTATGTAATCATTCCCTAAAAAATTAAAATTACAAATTTCAATTTACAGATTTATTTTGATAAATTTATCTATATCAGTTCCAACATAATATAAATTTTAGAATTCAAGAAAGCTAACAAGTAAGAATTAGTATTAAATAAACAAATTTATTTCATAATAATTCTGTAAAAATAAATAAATAAATTGATAATATGTTATTATTTTAATAATTGTTTATTGTATACAAGTGGCTAGTTGGGACAATATCTCCAATATAGTAAATAGTTTTGTTATGGGGCATTTTCTTTTTCAGGTGGTACCTATTTACTAATCCTTCTATGGTTGATACCTACAATCAAAATCTGCTTCTATTTATGCTACTTATACTTAAGTTAGTTTCTTTGTCTCCCCCAAAATTAAAAAATGCCTTATGCTATGGTGTCATCAAGTGTTCAGTTAAGATACCTATGTTAAAAACAAAACAAACAGATTTTCAATGATTTCTTTGACAAATTTCAAAATTATTTTACTTTTCCTACCATTCTGGAGCTGAGATCTTTCATCAAGCTATCAACCATAAAAATCCATCTAGTGGTTTATGCAAAATTTCTTGTAAACTATAGAATTATATATTGAGAGATAATTAAAATAAATTGATCATCCTGTTTATGTTGTTCAAATAGATCATAATAATAAAAAATACCATCTTTTTATGTAGATAATCTGCAAGACCATATAACTTTCATGTAACCTATACCAGTACATATCTCACACCTTCAAAGTGGCATTAAAAACATGATATGCAAGTTAGAACGTATTATCTCAGGCATGTTATTTTGTTTTCTATTTCTCCCATTCATTTCTAATAGAAGTTCAGTGTAGATGTAATTTTCAAAAACAAAATTAGAAACTCATCTGCTTTCAAGATACATGTGTAACCTTTCATTCAATAATAAGTGTATAGGATTAAAATTTATTTTATTTTATGGTTGTTCAGAAAAAAAGTAAAAGTGTTTAATAGCATCTATTAAAGGGGATCAATGCACAAAAAAAATGAATGGGAGAATACTAGAGGAAAAGCATATGATACATACCTTCAGAGAATTTTGGAAAAAATTGTCTGCAGTAGATTCATATGTCAATACAGATAACCAATAATTTTGAATGATGTCAGACAAAACTGTATAAGTACTTCCTAATAGATTACAAGTTGCAAAATCAGTAGATAACTACCCCATTATATAACTAGCACTTAATTTCAAATTGATTTTTCTCATAGACTAGAAATTTTCCCATCAAGCATGATGGACTACTTTCTGTGAAAAAGCAGAGATTGAAGAATTGAGAAGAGATTTCAAGAAATTCAAGAAGCGTAGCTAATATTTCTACAAATTAAGTAGCCTATACTGTGGAGCTGGAACATAACTGATGCACAATAATACATTTTAATGAACAGGTTTTGTTAGACTGTTATTTACAATTGGTTGATAGAAAGTCATATGGTCACTATGGAATGTTGTTAAAAAAATTGTAGAAACAACATGCAGCTATATTTTTAAATTTTTAATGTTTAAATTTTAAAGTAAATTTTAAATTGCATCACTTGCCAAAATATTTTAAAATGCATCTTAAGGTAAATGATGTCACTGAGCTGAAATTGATAAACTTTTTTTAATAGCTAATAGCTGATATTTCTGCAAACTAAGTAGCTTATACTTTCCATTGGATCATAAAAAGAATATAACCAAAATTTCAATTGGCTTGGATAAAAATAAGGGTTATAGGGATTCAATATTGATATCAACATACCACACTTCTAAATAAAAAATTATTAACAAAAACAATATAACAATAAATAAATAGATAATACAATGTGTTATAAGTAACACCATATGTGGAAAAAGAAAGATAACAAATTAAGTTAATAAAAACAAACAGACTTTGGTTATTATATTAAAAATAATATCATCTTTCACATAAAAATATAGTAAATAAAAGTAGAAAGATTGTTACAGATCTTAATTTTTGGCAAAAGAAATAAAATATAAGTTACATAAATGTGTAGTTATATGTAAAACTCCTTTTGTAAAAGAAAAATCTATGAATTTATTAATGTATATTTTCTATCAAAATTGATTTAATAGTTAAACTTGACAGTTTATTATATATTTCATTTTATTCCAACTTTAATCACTATGAATGCAATACCTGTATATATATTTTATATATACGATCAAGGATATTTGATATTTTCCTTTAAGTATAAGTATGCTATATGAAAAAATTTTTAAACAATGTTTTCATCATCACAACAAAAATATCTCTGACAAGATTTCCCATCAAGTTTTCCAAGTAGGTTTTTCAAAATAGTATATCAGTTGGTTTGAAGAATCTTTTAGAAAATCCATTAACCATGTATGTAAATAAGTTGTTTTTCGGAAAATACATTTGGTATTTAATTTTTATGAACAATTCACAGTGTAAGCAAAACAAACAAACATTATAACCCAATATAAAAGAAAAATAGAGAGAAATAGTAAATTGGTTTGTAATTCTGATATTGTAAAGATTAAATTACAATATAGTGAGAATTCTAATACTGGTAGTAGTAAAATCAAGACTCCTGGTAATACTAGTTATAATCCAAAACAAAATATACTGAAATACCTGCTGATCAATATTGATAATTTAATATTAACCTACAATTTGTTAAAGTATGATTTTCACTTTATGTTTTATCACAGCTGCAAGAATAATAAAAATATATCAATCATTATCATAAATTGAATATTCATAAGTTAAAATCCACCTGCATATTTACAATATTTATTATTTGTCCTACGCAACAAAGATATCAAACATAAGACAAACTAGTTTTATTGAGTTGCGAGTGGATACTTTCAATAATCATTTGGTAACTTTCTGGGTGGATATTAGTTACTATGAGAAAGATATAAAATGAAATCAAATATTTTCCTTTGACAAGTATTTAATAATGATTTAACTAATAAGTGTACAGGAGGAAACATATTTTTCTGTATCTGCACTAAAGGGTACAAAAATTTGCTCAATATTATTGAATGACAGCATCAATAATATGCTTTTTTTTTTGTAACTCTTTAGTATTCATTGTTCTTTAAACATTATAATTTATATTTTTATATAACAGAGCATTTTTTCCCTTTCTTTTACTTTACTATAACTTTATTGTATTACTCACTAATAGATTATTGTCTTAAATTATAAAATATAACAATTCAGTGGGTGATCAGTTAACAAACAGTTAGGACTGCAACAAACACATTTGCAAACAATTTTTGTTTGGACAACAAATGCATGTTCAGATAATGAACACCTCATGGAACAAACACAAGCAGCAGCAATGCTGCATTTAAGATTTGTAAAACGATATTTTACTGGCATCTATGAATAGTTTCTGGAATGAAACTTTCACAGTTATATACATAACCATTTTTGCACTAGTTGATTTCTGTTCTCTGAATTTTTTGTAAGTGCTTTTCTGAACTTTTTATTTTAAAATACTGATAATATTATAGGGTCTAAAAAGAGTGTTCGCTATAGAAACTAAGCAAGAAATAATAGCTAAGGTAGAGAGTGGGCAGATGTCAGATGTTGCTAGGCAGTATGGCTTCAACAGATCTATAGTAGATACAATCTTAGCTAAGAAAGATATAATGAAAAAGACTCAAGCAGATAAAGGAGTAACAAAAATCACATCTGAGAAACAAAGATGTGTCATCCATGAAAAAAATAGAGAGATTGCTTTTAGTTTGTTATTGCATGTAAATAAATGTAGTAAGAAATTATATTGTTTTTTTATTTACTTTTTGGAGTCTCCAAAATGAATTAATCAAATTCCCATAAAAATCTATGGTAAATCAATAATCGGTTAACAAACAATTCGGGTAGTGAACATTGTCTTTGAACACCATATATCTTTAAATTAGAAATTTTTTTGAATATCATGTATTTGACTAACACAATTTCCCAATACTGAAAAATACCAATTCTATTGATTTTGCAGAAATTCTACTACTAAAATTCTGGTATTTGGTATTAAAAATTCATCCAGTGTAGAAATGAAATTACACTTTACAAGTATAGTAGTAATGAAATTATACTTTACAAACCTGTAACCAATAGAGTGCTTGTTCTTGTACTGGGGCAGTAGAATTTTCAAATCTTGAACTAAGAAATCTATACATTTCCTGAGTACTAAATCCAAGAGGACTTAAATCAGGATCCAAAACTTTGCTAATAATTAAAACAAGAACAATTTATTTAGCCAATAGTGAATTTTCTTTTGCTATTTATTTTTATTTTCAAGCTTATATAATATTAAATGACTATTATGATTCNTATGTCTATATCTAGAAAATGTATTCGTTCGTGACTCTTTTGCTCTAGTTTAAGTTTCAAACCATCATTATTGGTGATGTTGATTGCTTGTACAAACTCGTGTATTCTCTTGCTGTTTTTCCAAATAATGCACACAACATCCACATATCTTTTGTTTAATATTTATAAAAATATTAAAAATACATAAATAATTTAATATTACAATACTTACATCAGCCATAGTAGCTTCCATTACAGGACAAAAATATTCCATTAACACCATAGCTAACTGATACCAAACAGCACACATTTCACAAAATAAGCATGGGCCATCTTCTTTATCATTCTCACTTTCTGAACATGTATGAATGCCTATCCATGGAGCTTTTATAATGTCATGTAATAGAACCATGACTTTTTGAGCTTCTTCTTGTTCCAATCCTTTATGCTGTGATACCTCTTGGAGCTCTAACTGCATGATTATAGAAATAATTATAACATTATATAATCGGTTAATTAAAAATAGCAACATTAATTCATATCACATGTAAAACAAGAAGATATATAATATTCTGCATTACAAGTAACTAAAATTAAAATTTTTTAAATAAAAATTTTTGAATATATTAATTTTAAATATAAATTTCCACTTAAGTGGAAATTGCAAATATAGAAAGAAATAGATTGAAAAAATAAGATTAAATAATTTTTAAAAATATATGATTAAAAAAGAAAAATATGTTTTTATGCCAAAAAAAATTTTCTACCATATTTTTAATGCATCTTATAGTAAATATTTATTTTTAGTGAAAGTGAAAACCTTAGTTGCTGATTCTCATCCATGAAAGCAGTTTAACACTTTAATTATGTCTTTGTGGGTCATCACTTTGACCTTTTTTAATATTTTGCCATTAGAATCTTGTTTAGATAACATTCAACAATGTTATCTAAACAATGTTATTTGAATAAATAAAATAAAAACTAAGTAAAATATAATTGTAAAACACAATGCCTATGTCACAATATACAATATAAATCACAACACTTAATAAAACATTTAACACCTTCTATCGCTGAGAATACTTAATTTAAACACAAACATTTTCAGCCTAATGTAATAGGCCATCCTCAGGTGAACTGGCATTTGAATGTACAGTGATACCTCAAACTTATGCGATAGGTGGGACCGAGCGATAACCATGTAAGTCGAATTCGCGTAAGTTGGGGTATAATTTCACAATTTGTGTAAAATCCAAGTCGGATGTATGTAAGCTAATAAATGTTCTCGTTAATCTTATCTCGTCTTTTGATTCATTCACGGTTACAAGAAATCACCACATAGAGTCTCTCAAGTCTTCGTAGATATAACAAACACAGAAATAAATAACAAAATAAATTGTAGCTATGTGTCGATTCCGCGCAACATGTCCAAACATGTGGGGGGAGTGAGTAATCAAGAGTTGCATGGTGCTCAAACAAAAGACAAATCAACGAGATTTGAAAATCGCGTAACTCCTGGTTTGCGTAAGTCGGGGTAGCATAAGTCGAGGTATTACTGTATTTCGAAATTGTATTAAATGGAACGTTTGATCATTATAAATTCAAAATTAAAATGAAAAATACAGTAGAGCATCATTTATCCAAATCAATTGGGGACTGGGGTTGTTCAGATAACTTATTTTTTGGATAACCGATTACGTACGAAAAAATATATTAAGCTATCCCATGTTGAAATTTTTCTCCATTGCGTGTCACTTTGTATTGAATTTTCATTGATGTTAAGCCTAACGTAAACTTTTTTAAATAATAATCGTGGCTATTGTATTGTTAAAAATTATTTCTTTATATTTTATAAATAAAATAAATATATTGAAAAATATAAAAACAAAAAAAAAATTATACTTTAGAAGTTAATCTAGTATCTAAAACATTCGATTCGCGACACACAGTCCTCAGAAAAACACCACACAAAAGTGCCAGTGCTGCCAGCTAAAACACACACACATCAACAAAAAAAAATATTGGAGTAGCCCAAGATATAGCCAAAGATTGCAGTGCCACAGCACTAGCAAAAATTTAAATTTGCTGACTGAAATGCTTTTGATTAACCGACATTTTGGATAACCGGCTTCTGGATAAACAATGCTCTACTGTAAATAAATTAACAAATCAATAACAAAAATAAATATACTAAATACATTGAAGCCATAACAATATAAATAATATTAATAAAATAAAACTAAATAAAATAGATCAAAAATAAAATAAATTAAAATAAATACATAAAAAGGCATCACAATATAAGGGAAGATAGGGACTAAGAATTTGTATATTTTAATTTTTCTTTTATGAAGAACTTCCATGCAGAAGCTAATCCATCTGCAACCCTTGCATTAATACAGCTATCCCTTAATTTACTTTTATAGATTTCAATCTTTTCATGTCGCAAAGCCAATGATGGGGACCGCATGGTCTTGAGAATAGTTGCTTCATTCCATTTAACTACAGAAGCCTCCGCTTGTGCCATACTTGACAAAACCGTGATGCAGTGTCCTTTGCTAATGTCATATTTGTGTTTCTTAAGTCTAATAGTTAAATTCCTTCTTGTGACTCCAATATAGTCCTTAATTCCTAGTTGTTGGTTTTCAAACGGAATTTTATATACGTCCGCTTTTTCTTCTTTCTTAAGCTTGTCCTTGTCGTTTCTGAAAATACTATACAAATTAGGAGCTCTTTTGTAAACAATTTGGGAGTGTTTTTTTGTCCAAAACTTGCTTCATGATGTCCTTGATTTTTTTATTATATGTGAACTTTGTGATTTTTAACTGATTTGTCTGGATTCTTAAGCTTTTGCCTCTCATAACTTTTAATTAGCCCTTCTATTGTACTTTTCCTATAACCCAAGTTTGAAGCTACTTCTTTGATCCTATTAATCTCCTTAATCCTGTCTAGTACATTAGAGCAATATGAATACGCTCTTCTGATGAGTGCACAAAATGCTGACATTTTGTATCCATATGGGTCATTCGAGTTAGCTGGTATGTAAAGAGAACTGTGTGCTGGTTTTATGTAAATACTCATTGTTATACAATCTCCTTTTACTTGTATGTCTATATCTAGAAAATGTATTCGTTCGTGACTCTTTTGCTCTAGTTTAAGTTTCAAACCATCATTATTGGTGATGTTGATTGCTTGTACAAACTCGTGTATTCTCTTGCTGTTTTTCCAAATAATGCACACAACATCCACATATCTTTTGTAAAATACCATATACTTTTTGAATCCATTAATAATGTGTTTTTCTAAGTTGCATATAACCAGCTCACATAGCAATCCTGACATCAGGCTTCCCATAAATACTCCTTTCTTTTGTCTGTATACTTGTTTATTGATAGATGTTAAATGTTTTATTAAGTGTTTTTAAAAGAAACTAAGTTTGATATTTAATAAATCACAACATTTATTATAACAATGTGAAATTATTTAGTAATCCATTACAATCTAATAGCCAAAAATATGTATTTATATATTATTTATTTATTAGAATATGTTTAAGATAAAAACATTCAAAATCTATTAATTCTTTCTCTTATCTATCATTTCATTATTTTTTTTTAATCCTACAAATAAGCAATTTTTAGCTCTGCAAATATATGAAATGTGTGAATATAGAGCTTCTATCATATGCTTATTTCCTGTAGCATTTATTGTATATTTCAAAGTATTATTTGTAAAAAAATGTTATTAGTTTTCTGGCCATACAAAAAACTTGATAAACAAAATAACAAGATACGTAACATCAAAAATCTTAATTTGTCATTTATTAATAAAACCAAAGTATTTTATAAAAAACTAAATGAAATGAAAATAAAAAATAAATATTTCTACAAGAAATTTACAAGTATTAATTGCAAATCAAAATTATTGTAAGAACTACTACTATTCAGCTACACAGAATATTGATTTTGTACTGGATTTGAATTTATTTTGTACCATATATTAAAAAATTTTATCAAATAAAGTTCATATATATATATTTGTAGTCTGAAAATACTTTTTCAATGCTTATAATTTAAATATCATTGATGTAAACAAATACATTTCTGCTACAAGAATATCAAAAATTTCATTAATGTAATAATGCTTCAAAAAAAAATCTTACCTGTTTAATTAATGTATCTATCATCAATATGAAGCATGTTAAATTTATTTCAGCTTCAGATTTATATTCAATATTTTGTGTTAAATTGAATTCTTCAGCAACATTTGATGATTCATCAGTTCCTGATCCTTGTTTTATGTCTGTCTTCTTTGCTAGACCAACTGTACTTTGTTGTCTTGGAATAACTTTTGATATTTTCCCTTTCACTTCTTCTTGTATTTCAATAGTGGAAATAACACCTTTACTAAACATTGTCAATATTAAATTTAAAGGAATAGGAACTTCCAGCATAGTAAGTATCTGTAAAAATATATATATATATTTATGTAATCATTCCCTAAAAAATTAAAATTACAAATTTCAATTTACAGATTTATTTTGATAAATTTATCTATATCAGTTCCAACATAATATAAATTTTAGAATTCAAGAAAGCTAACAAGTAAGAATTAGTATTAAATAAACAAATTTATTTCATAATAATTCTGTAAAAATAAATAAATAAATTGATAATATGTTATTATTTTAATTGTTTATTGTATACAAGTGGCTAGTTGGGACAATATCTCCAATATAGTA
Organism: Centruroides sculpturatus; assembly: GCF_000671375.1. Taxonomy (NCBI): domain Eukaryota; kingdom Metazoa; phylum Arthropoda; class Arachnida; order Scorpiones; family Buthidae; genus Centruroides; species Centruroides sculpturatus. The sequence goes on along the minus strand of NW_019384405.1, from coordinate 305,930 downwards.
AATAGTTTTGTTATGGGGCATTTTCTTTTTCAGGTGGTACCTATTTACTAATCCTTCTATGGTTGATACCTACAATCAAAATCTGCTTCTATTTATGCTACTTATACTTAAGTTAGTTTCTTTGTCTCCCCCAAAATTAAAAAATGCCTTATGCTATGGTGTCATCAAGTGTTCAGTTAAGATACCTATGTTAAAAACAAAACAAACAGATTTTCAATGATTTCTTTGACAAATTTCAAAATTATTTTACTTTTCCTACCATTCTGGAGCTGAGATCTTTCATCAAGCTATCAACCATAAAAATCCATCTAGTGGTTTATGCAAAATTTCTTGTAAACTATAGAATTATATATTGAGAGATAATTAAAATAAATTGATCATCCTGTTTATGTTGTTCAAATAGATCATAATAATAAAAAATACCATCTTTTTATGTAGATAATCTGCAAGACCATATAACTTTCATGTAACCTATACCAGTACATATCTCACACCTTCAAAGTGGCATTAAAAACATGATATGCAAGTTAGAACGTATTATCTCAGGCATGTTATTTTGTTTTCTATTTCTCCCATTCATTTCTAATAGAAGTTCAGTGTAGATGTAATTTTCAAAAACAAAATTAGAAACTCATCTGCTTTCAAGATACATGTGTAACCTTTCATTCAATAATAAGTGTATAGGATTAAAATTTATTTTATTTTATGGTTGTTCAGAAAAAAAGTAAAAGTGTTTAATAGCATCTATTAAAGGGGATCAATGCACAAAAAAAATGAATGGGAGAATACTAGAGGAAAAGCATATGATACATACCTTCAGAGAATTTTGGAAAAAATTGTCTGCAGTAGATTCATATGTCAATACAGATAACCAATAATTTTGAATGATGTCAGACAAAACTGTATAAGTACTTCCTAATAGATTACAAGTTGCAAAATCAGTAGATAACTACCCCATTATATAACTAGCACTTAATTTCAAATTGATTTTTCTCATAGACTAGAAATTTTCCCATCAAGCATGATGGACTACTTTCTGTGAAAAAGCAGAGATTGAAGAATTGAGAAGAGATTTCAAGAAATTCAAGAAGCGTAGCTAATATTTCTACAAATTAAGTAGCCTATACTGTGGAGCTGGAACATAACTGATGCACAATAATACATTTTAATGAACAGGTTTTGTTAGACTGTTATTTACAATTGGTTGATAGAAAGTCATATGGTCACTATGGAATGTTGTTAAAAAAATTGTAGAAACAACATGCAGCTATATTTTTAAATTTTTAATGTTTAAATTTTAAAGTAAATTTTAAATTGCATCACTTGCCAAAATATTTTAAAATGCATCTTAAGGTAAATGATGTCACTGAGCTGAAATTGATAAACTTTTTTTAATAGCTAATAGCTGATATTTCTGCAAACTAAGTAGCTTATACTTTCCATTGGATCATAAAAAGAATATAACCAAAATTTCAATTGGCTTGGATAAAAATAAGGGTTATAGGGATTCAATATTGATATCAACATACCACACTTCTAAATAAAAAATTATTAACAAAAACAATATAACAATAAATAAATAGATAATACAATGTGTTATAAGTAACACCATATGTGGAAAAAGAAAGATAACAAATTAAGTTAATAAAAACAAACAGACTTTGGTTATTATATTAAAAATAATATCATCTTTCACATAAAAATATAGTAAATAAAAGTAGAAAGATTGTTACAGATCTTAATTTTTGGCAAAAGAAATAAAATATAAGTTACATAAATGTGTAGTTATATGTAAAACTCCTTTTGTAAAAGAAAAATCTATGAATTTATTAATGTATATTTTCTATCAAAATTGATTTAATAGTTAAACTTGACAGTTTATTATATATTTCATTTTATTCCAACTTTAATCACTATGAATGCAATACCTGTATATATATTTTATATATACGATCAAGGATATTTGATATTTTCCTTTAAGTATAAGTATGCTATATGAAAAAATCTTTAAACAATGTTTTCATCATCACAACAAAAATATCTCTGACAAGATTTCCCATCAAGTTTTCCAAGTAGGTTTTTCAAAATAGTATATCAGTTGGTTTGAAGAATCTTTTAGAAAATCCATTAACCATGTATGTAAATAAGTTGTTTTTCGGAAAATACATTTGGTATTTAATTTTTATGAACAATTCACAGTGTAAGCAAAACAAACAAACATTATAACCCAATATAAAAGAAAAATAGAGAGAAATAGTAAATTGGTTTGTAATTCTGATACTGTAAAGATTAAATTACAATATAGTGAGAATTCTAATACTGGTAGTAGTAAAATCAAGACTCCTGGTAATATTAGTTATAATCCAAAACAAAATATACTGAAATACCTGCTGATCAATATTGATAATTTAATATTAACCTACAATTTGTTAAAGTATGATTTTCACTTTATGTTTTATCACAGCTGCAAGAATAATAAAAATATATCAATCATTATCATAAATTGAATATTCATAAGTTAAAATCCACCTGCATATTTACAATATTTATTATTTGTCCTACGCAACAAAGATATCAAACATAAGACAAACTAGTTTTATTGAGTTACGAGTGGATACTTTCAATAATCATTTGGTAACTTTCTGGGTGGATATTAGTTACTATGAGAAAGATATAAAATGAAATCAAATATTTTCCTTTGACAAGTATTTAATAATGATTTAACTAATAAGTGTACAGGAGGAAACATATTTTTCTGTATCTGCACTAAAGGGTACAAAAATTTGCTCAATATTATTGAATGACAGCATCAATAATATGCTTTTTTTTTTGTAACTCTTTAGTATTCATTGTTCTTTAAACATTATAATTTATATTTTTATATAACAGAGCATTTTTTCCCTTTCTTTTACTTTACTATAACTTTATTGTATTACTCACTAATAGATTACTGTCTTAAATTATAAAATATAACAATTCAGTGGGTGATCACTTAACAAACAGTTAGGACTGCAACAAACACATTTGCAAACAATTTTTGTTTGGACAACAAATGCATGTTCAGATAATGAACACCTCATGGAACAAACACAAGCAGCAGCAATGCTGCATTTAAGATTTGTAAAACGATATTTTACTGGCATCTATGAATAGTTTCTGGAATGAAACTTTCACAGTTATATACATAACCATTTTTGCACTAGTTGATTTCTGTTCTCTGAATTTTTTGTAAGTGCTTTTCTGAACTTTTTATTTTAAAATACTGATAATATTATAGGGTCTAAAAAGAGTGTTCGCTATAGAAACTAAGCAAGAAATAATAGCTAAGGTAGAGAGTGGGCAGATGTCAGATGTTGCTAGGCAGTATGGCTTCAACAGATCTATAGTAGATACAATCTTAGCTAAGAAAGATATAATGAAAAAGACTCAAGCAGATAAAGGAGTAACAAAAATCACATCTGAGAAACAAAGATGTGCCATCCATGAAAAAAATAGAGAGATTGCTTTTAGTTTGTTATTGCATGTAAATAAATGTAGTAAGAAATTATATTGTTTTTTTATTTACTTTTTGGAGTCTCCAAAATGAATTAATCAAATTCCCATAAAAATCTATGGTAAATCAATAATCGGTTAACAAACAATTCGGGTAGTGAACATTGTCTTTGAACACCATATATCTTTAAATTAGAAATTTTTTGAATATCATGTATTTGACTAACACAATTTCCCAATATTGAAAAATACCAATTCTATTGATTTTGCAGAAATTCTACTACTAAAATTCTGGTATTTGGTATTAAAAATTCATCCAGTGTAGAAATGAAATTACACTTTACAAGTATAGTAGTAATGAAATTATACTTTACAAACCTGTAACCAATAGAGTGCTTGTTCTTGTACTGGGGCAGTAGAATTTTCAAATCTTGAACTAAGAAATCTATACATTTCCTGAGTACTAAATCCAAGAGGACTTAAATCAGGATCCAAAACTTTGCTAATAATTAAAACAAGAACAATTTATTTAGCCAATAGTGAATTTTCTTTTGCTATTTATTTTTATTTTCAAGCTTATATAATATTAAATGACTATTATGATTCCATAATATATTATAATAATGTAAATACATGTAGTATACAATATATATCACATAATGTAAAATATTATTTTTTAAAATTATAATATTTCAGTTCAATAATCTGTACTGAACTGAAATATTAAAATTTTGATGTGAAAATCAGGATTTATTTAATTAATTAGCATGGGAAATATATTTAGTTTTTCAAAGTTATTTAAAAAAAGGGAAGATACAAAATCACTTGTTCACTAGAAGGGGAAATCAATTTCCTTTCTTACAAGACCTTATTTACAAATTTGACATCCATCTGGCAGTTTACCCCCTCTCCACATCCAAATACATCCCATTAGTAACCGCAGATTCTTTTATGCTATTGGACAGAAAGGACGATAAAAAGGGTGATTTTTCTGCCATTCGAGGCAGTCAACAGAAATATGGCATTGCCATGGGAGACACGCAGTCCAGAGAAATCAGAAGATATGCCATAATGACGGCAGTCCACGACCAAAGGAAGCCAGTCAATGATCCCCAAGGACCTGCCATAAGAATAGAGTTGTCTCACTGATTCTCACTTGTGCATTCCCTCATCCCTCCTCTATCTAAGAGCTTCACCAAGCAACTTCATCGTATAGAAAGAGAAGACTATCAACTGATCAACATTTGAGGTAGTATGTTTGATATTTGTAAACTCTTTCTCTCTCTTTCTTGAAGGTTTAATAGTATACTCAGATTATCGATATATTCTCAGATTACAGATGTAAGTAGAGTTAAATTCGATCATGCTAACTTGTATTTGTAGTATTATATTGTATCTCATTGTTGTAATCTTTTATATTATTAAACCTTTATTTGTTAGTTATGACAAGTCAGACAAAGGGGAGGGGAGGGGTTGACTTCAATGTTTGTCCGTTTTATTTCATTAAATTTTATACAGTTTATACATTTTATTATTCATAAAGAGGTAAAGATTTTGAGGAGGGGTTGAGTTTTGCTGGATGTTCAAAGAGGGGAGGGGTTACAGAAACTTGAATAAACTGGGGCAATGGGGAGAAGGGGAGTAAAAATTTTAAGAAAAATGCAGATGTAATTTATGGACAGCTCCTAACATGTGTGAAGGAGGACAAAATATGAAAACAGTTTTATTTTAAATTTAGTGTTTCTACATGTATCATCATAACTAAGTGATTACAGGTAACCCCNCCCATCCTTGTTAGACAAACAGAGGACTAGTTTAACAACTAGACTCTGATTAAGTGGTACATGAGTAAAAACTGCTCTGTATCCCCGGCTAGCCCCTCACACTGTTATCAAGTGTCTTCAGTAAAGAATAACTTATTTGACCTGTTGTTAAGTTATAGAATTAAAAATTAGATTACACATATTTCTTTTTTTGGACAATATGTTCAGTTATCGAGAGTCAAGTTTCTGGGACTCTATTGTATATCAGACAAATACTTAAATATGTAATATTTTGGCAATTACAAGTGATGGTAATACTGATAAGATGATCTAAATACAATTATTTGGATATTTCTCACATTAGAATTTAATGTAATATCAAATATCAATACGTATAGCATTGATACTAGATATTAATTGTAACCAAAATTCTCTCATTGTTGAAAAATATATATTTTGAAATATATATATTGCAACAAACATACCAAGAACATTACATATATAGATATACAGATCTAAGATTTTACATTGTAATCTTGATTATTTTATCTACATGAAATCAATAGAGAGTTAGATTAATGAAACATTAGAAATATTAAAACTAATGAAAAGAGACAAATCAAGTTGATTTTAGTGGAAGTCTGGTACAAGTATAAAATCATTTATTAATAATTACTCAATTGAAAGAATTACTTTCTTTTTTCACTTACTATGCTATAACAACAAGATTCTGCATTATCTGAGGCAAACTTTTAAGTGAATACACCATTTTCCTTATACTGTAATTCATTAAAAAAAGCATAAAATGATAACATATATTACAAACATATGTTTCTGTTACTTTTTATCATTTAACTTCAATGTAATTAATATTAAAATGTATCTACAATAATAAATATTTTTATCCTTAAACTATTGTAAATATGTATTAGCTGAATAATATATGATTAAATCCACTAAGAAACTTAAAAGTGATACATATAAATCTTTTTGTAAATGAATCATCTAAATCTTCATATTTGTAATTTTTAATCTTAAATTACTATGGCCATCAATTTTATCCAAGTTTTCAGTTATCCAAGATTGCATCAGTCCACATTACCTCAGATAATCAGGGTTCTACTGTAGTTTCTATTAGAATCATAAACCAATAAACAGCAACAGAAAATTTCATAGATTTTTTTTGGTACCTATAAAAACAATCATATGAAATGAATTTTTTGTAGTACTGTCTCTTCAAGTTGATTCTTAGCATATCCTGGATGTGAAATATGAAATGAAATGTATCCATATTAAATAAAATGAAATCTTTACTAATAGATTAAAGATTGAATGCATTTAACAAAAACTTTGAATTCTATATTTATTTTTAAAATTTTTGTTTGATGTAAAATTAATAAAACTTAAATTTTTATTCAATTGGAAAAACTTATTAGATTAAATTTCTGTTAAATTAATTAGCATTTCTTTTAATATACCTTACTTATAAGTTTAAAAATTTGTCAAAAATAATTGACAACTGAAAACTACATTTCAAACTAGATTTGTTGATAGCACATACTTGTGTACTGTACTTTCTCCTCTGATCAAGTAACATATGTTTAAATTGCATTACAGTATAATCAATAATTAACTTATTAACTTTCTGTCAAAAAGTTTAAAATATTTACATTTATTTCTAATAAATTTATTTTTCTGATTAAAATACATCTATAAATCAACATCACTAAGCCAGACGTATTAATTATAAACCAAATGATTGTCATAATTAATATTATAATTGTTCATTTTGATAAGAGATGGCATAACATTGACCTCTAATACCAAATTACTTAATATCTAATTACTAACAGTAGTGAAAAATAGCCCAATTAATTACAGCAATCATTTGGTTTATTAAAATACATTTTGGTGTTCAGTCACCAAATGAGAATGATTTGATGCTGATGAGTGTCCAGCTGGATTTTTTATATTTTTTATTTACAATTATATACAGCAATGTACAATGTATGTACAGTCAACCCCCCTATAAGATATAGATACGTTCCAATTTATTAGGAATCCGATTTCTTACAAGTCGTTCCAATCACAGCCCGACACGTGTCAAGTTTATGGACTACGGCTGATTGAAAGGTTTTCTTCCATAAAATTAATCGATTCTACACTAATCCGACTCAACATTTCCAAAATACGTATATTTTTTCGTAGTTTTATAGGAATCGTAATTATAGGGACCGTAATTATAGGGGGTCGACTGTAAAATGTTTTTACAGTTCAATATCGATCAAAGGTCCAGTTTGTTTTTGTTCATGTTGGCCACTCATTCAAACATCCATTCTCGGTAGCCGTTGATCTGAAAGTGAGTGTCCAGTTCAAAGTTCGCTTTTCTCTTCTTTTCCTGCGCCCTCTATTGGTCCAAATCAGCACATTGCCGATGGGAGCAACAACATCAATGATACAGTTGATAGAACAATTTTTTAGGGATATAGCTTTTGAAAAATTTAAAAAATTTTTTAAAAGTCTATATTCCTAAAATAACACAATGAAATAATGACATTTATTCTCAAGTAATGACAGCTCAGTTAAGTTAATTCATTAATTACTGTATATATTCTACTATATACAAGTACTGTACACATATTTTTTTTCTATGATATTAAACATTACAAAATTAACCCACTGTAACCCTTTCATACTAGTCTTCTGTAAATATTAATTCATTTTAAAACATATTATATATAACTTTTTTAATATTAATAATTTAAAGTTATTTTAATAAAATAAGAATAAATTATTATTATTCTTATTTTTTAGCATTAATTTTTGGGAGTTACTAGTGCTAAAAATTAAAAGTAATATTCATAAAATTTTGAAATACTACAAAATTTAAAACAATAATAATAAAAATTGTTTCGTGAATATTCATTTATTGACAAGACTATGTCTTGTTTATAAAATCGTACTGCTGGTCAATGTTACCAGCTTAGAGGTATGAAGGAGTACATGTCGAGAGTTGATATTTGGCACAGAGTCTTAGGTGCCAAATCATTTGCGCATAAAGAAATCCAGACTTGTAAGTAGTCAGGGAACTGAGAACTAAGTCAAAACAAAATACAAAATGGCAACCTTAGGATTGAACACGTAGTTTCTTCTATGTTAAATAAAATTTGTAATCTAATTTAGTAAATTTGGGGGTGCTTCAGATATGATGTTAAAACGGTTTTATGTTGCTATAAGTGGGTTTTCTTAACATTATCTAGTATAGTAAAATCGTGGGACCGATAAAAATTTGACGTGTATGGCAGATGGCACCACCATGTGACCTTTGCCCTTTGACCTCACTTTCCTCCTAAACTCTAACGAGGAGAGACATCTTTTTACTTCATTTAGTTAACCTTTCTATCCGACAGCCATGCCAATCTAGGATTTATATAATATCTCGACACTATTGTAAATATCACATAAGAACATAAAGAAAAGAGGAAGATCCTCATATAGATACTGACAGTTACGATAGACCTGGAGAAGGTAATATACTTTAGATCGATGTGAACTCTCTCTCACATGTTAGATTTAGAAATAATCTTAGGTTAAAAATTAGAATTAAGATTAGGTTTAGATTAATTCTTTTGTATAATTTTATATTTTGATCCATTAAATATTTTTGATTGGTTATATAAATATGGCTTCTTTAACATTAATGTTAGATATTCACGAGTTTAGGGATAACGCATGTTAATCCGCGTAAAAAATAATTGATTAACTGGTATCGGGAATCCTGATGGAAGGAAAATGATGATTACGCGATCATCTGATTCCGCTTTAAATTAACATTCAAACTGTAAATTAACTTATAAGTTAAAGCCCTCCACCCTCGATTTCTTTGAATAGAAAAAACCCATCCTTGTTAGACAAACAGAGGACTAGTTTAACAACTAGACTCCGATTAAGTGGTACATGAGTAAAAACTGCTCTGTATCCCCGGCTAGCCCCTCACACTATTATCAAGTGTCTTCAGTAAAGAATAACTTATTTGACCTGTTGTTAAGTTATAGAATTAAAAATTAGATTACACATATTTCTTTTTTTGGACAATATGACAAATATCACAAAATGTTCAGTTATCGAGAGTCAATTTTCTGGGACTCTATTGTATATCAGACAAATACTTAAATATGTAATATTTTGGCAATTACAAGTGATGGTAATACTGATAAGATGATCTAAATACAATTATTTGGATATTTCTCACATTAGAATTTAATGTAATATCAAATATCAATACGTATAGCATTGATACTAGATATTAATTGTAACCAAAATTCTCTCATTGTTGAAAAATATATATTTTGAAATATATATATTGCAACAAACATACCAAGAACATTACATATATAGATATACAGATCTAAGATTTTACATTGTAATCTTGATTATTTTATCTACATGAAATCAATAGAGAGTTAGATTAATGAAACATTAGAAATATTAAAACTGGTGAAAAGAGACAAATCAAGTTGATTTTAGTGGAAGTCTGGTACAAGTATAAAATCATTTATTAATAATTACTCAATTGAAAGAATTACTTTCTTTTTTCACTTACTATGCTATAACAATAATTAAACTTACTATTAAGAAACAATAGATTAAGAAACAATAAATTTATATTAATAGAAAAATGCAATTGAAAAAATAAAATAAAATTAATTACAGTAGATACACAAACAAGCGCTAGTACAAAGAAACAAAGCTGACATATAAGAGTGGGAGTAAACAAAATACAAATAGCCCTTTAAAGAATGGGTCATTTGACTGTGTTAGAGAAAAAAGAATATTAGGCATTCAAAATCCAATAATTGAAATTCTCTTGTGTATATAATTTAAAATTAATAAAATACTTACATCAGGTGTTATAATATCATAAGGAACCAGACATAATAATCGCTTGAATCCTTCTTTGATACGGTATGTTTGTGAAGGCCACATATCCCTTAAATTTAATAACAGTCTACATTTAATGCTTTTGAATATAGAATAATAATTTTATAGTAGTAGTGAACTATTTTAAAAATTATAATTCCAAAACTTCAGATCTTACCAATGACCACCAACTTGTGCATATTCAGCTGGATGAGGAAGCAGACATGATACAAATATATTAAAATGTGTTTTTACTATTCCCATTAACCATCTATGAATATACTGAAAATAATATATTTATGTAATTATTACTTTTCATTATTTCTTATAAAAGTTTTCTCTATATCATAAACATATTATTTCTGAAAATAAATAATGTTGTGAAAATATTCACAAACAGCAAAAAAATTATGGAAGTAACTGGAATTTTTCATTAGTTCAATTCAAATATTTTCTAAAAATTCTGAATTTTAAAATTATTTTTATGTATTATCAATGATAATTACAATACAGTAGAGCGTCGATTTTCCGAATCAATTGGGGACTGGGGTTGTTCGTATAACTGATATTTCAGATAACCGATTTATGTACGAAAAAATAGTTTAACGTATCCGATGTTGAAATTTTTCTCCGTTGCATGTCGCTTCGCGTTGAATTTTCGTCGATGTTAAGCCTAACAAAGACTATTGTATCGTTAAAAATTATTTTTTTATTTTGTACAAACAAAATAAATATATTGAAAAATATAAAAACAATAAAAAATTATACTTCAGATGTTAATTTAGTATCAAAAACGTAAAATATTTGAGTAGCCCAAGACATAGCCAAAGATTGAAGCGCCACAGCACTGGAGAAAATTTAAATTTGCCGACTGGAATTCTTTCGGATGATTGACTTTCGGAAAATCGACGCTCTACTGTATTTCTAAATGCAATTTTCAGTATGTAAATTTTGATAAAATGATTTTTTCATTTATTTTTTAAATCTTTTTATATAAACATGAAAATGTGCATTAGTAATTAGATTTAATATGTAGATGAATACTTTTCTGTGAATACTTAACTATACTTTTTTTTTACTCTTTTCACTCTGTGGGAACTAAGGTCTTTGTCCATACCATTGTGCATTTAGTCAGGCACACAACAGAGATGGCAGACCATCCCTGAAAAATTCCTGAGATTTTTGACCACCTGGATTCAATCTCAGGTCCCCTGAGTTGTAGGCTGATGCCTTAACTACCTCAGACACCCTGCTGTCTAACTATACTTGTATGTTCATTTCATTACAACCTTTCAATGACATAATAATAAATATATTTTTCTTAATTCATACAAATATATATATTATTATTCTGTATTAAATTAACAATAGATAATATAATATAATTTGACCTGACCATTTGCAAATTTACACAAACATTTATTTTTATTTTTCACATAAATCAATAAACATAATGAAATAACATTTCAGTTTTGAATGTTTCAGTCTACTTAAATAGTAATTTCAACTTAATATGATTTACTACTTAAAAATAGAAGTATATATAGCAACATCCCAAAGCCTAATGTATATATTAATCCAAACAATTGCTGTAATTAATAAGGCTATTATTATGCTATAATTAATAATTAGAAATTAAATAACTTGGTACTAGAGATAGATGTCAGGTGATAAGCATCTAGCTACAGAGGCTTACAGAGGCTGACTGAGACTGACCTTAGCACCTCTAGCAAAATATATTAAGTGAATTCGTAATCAGAAAGACAAACTAACACATGTTAACAAAAAAATAGGAAAGAAACTATGTTGTGTTTTATTCAAATCAAAATTTATGCTATAATAATCCACATATTAAAGTTAAAAAAATTATATCTTGATTATATACAAATGAACAATATGTTTTTTACTATATTTACATTTTATATTTAAACAATCTTAATATAATTGAAAGAAATGAAATGATAAAAATCATTCATTACATGCTCAGACCACAATCTCTAGATTATAAAAAACAAAAAACTATGTTCATTTAAGAAAAGTTCACCAAATGATCAGATGAAACAACCCAGGTTTTAAGAAAAATAAAATAAATAAATATAGTGAAATTTGTGATGTATGCAATAAAAGATTTCTGTTTTTGTATAGTTTGAGAAGACAAAAATGCAGCATATAGAAATAAATGCTTATATAAAAGAGATTTTTTAGAAAAAAAGAGCAATGTTATAAGTAGAAAATTAAGATTTTAACATCTCATAAACAACTGTAACAATACATTTCTATTTCGTCACTTATTAAAAGCTCATTTTATTTCTGAACACAAATTACAACTTGACTTTAGAGAAATATCAATTTAGTTCTGAAAATGATAAGTAATTTTCAATTAAATGTAGGCCTATTATTTTTTATAATGAATATATTCATTTTAAATTAACATATTTATTAATATTTACGAATTTGAGTATATTACTTAAAAGAAATAATGATTTTTAATGCTTATTATGCAGAATTTGAACACTGAAAAGAAAAATCGGAAAAATTTATCTGTACATGTTTTAGATGGATCTAAATATCGTAAGTACGGTCAAATAAAGAAATTTTATAATTGTCATTGAGTTTACAAATATCAAAAGTCTGGGGAAAATACGAGAGCTCCAAAAGGGGTATCAGGGAATTTTAAAACCAAATGTTAAACCCCAAAAGTACATTTATTGTACAAAGATGTCTTTTGTAAAATATAAATAGAATATTGTTTTCAAATAAGCATTTATGTTAATCATTAAAATTGAAAATGAATATTGCAAATGTATACTATTTTACTTCATAATATATGCAAACCTTTGATTTCTTTCAGTGAAGTATGTTATATGAATTCTTACATAGTTCATTAGTGTCATGTGACCAAAAAGGTTGGAAAGCACTGCTGTATAGTAATTTCTCATTTCTACTTTTTTATTTTTATGATATTTTATACTGTGTTTTTTATTTTTTTGTCCTCAGCCTAGCTAATTGAAACAATGTTAAATTTCCTTTGATTTAATGCTTTTTTTTAACTTGCATTTCCCTTGCTTTACCTTTTTTTTTCTGTTGGTTGTCAGAAAAACAAATTGCTGATTACCATATAGGTCTAGATTATTGTATTGTATTGATTACCATATCTCATTGTGCTATTTATTGTACAGATTGTTTTGTTTTATAATTAATGTATTTAATAAATTTGTATTTCTTTAGTAATAATATAATATTTTCAGTATTAAATAGTTTATTATTGTTATTTATTAAAAATTTCAATTTAACTTGCATTTATTACGATATAGTAAATAATTTTTTTTCTATTAAAATTACTTTAGAATTTAAGAATTTCCAGAAAAATTATTTTCTATCAATTTATCATTACTTCAATAAATGAAAATTAGGATAAAAACTCATATTTAAAATTTTTTATTTATGAAAAATACATTTTCATATTAAAACATTTCACTTAATTTTTAACACTTGGAAACTACAGTACTTGACTAATACTTTTAAATTTATCAACGTATAATTTATCAATTTATCTTATACAATAATTTAGCAAATCAATTCCTATATTTATATTATTATTCTGGAAGAAGTTTTTAAAATAAACAAAATCCATTTGGCATAAATATTCCAATATTTGTATATGTAAATGTGTTTAATTACAAGTTTAATTGAAATAAAAGAAGACAAAGTAGTGCTAATACATTTCAATAAATATAATAATACATATTGAAAGTATAACTTTCAATATGTATTATTATAGTTTAAATTTTGATTTGAATAAAAAAAACATAGCTTATCTCCTAATTTTTGTTATCACATGTTAGTTCAACTTTCTGACTACAAGTTCACTCAATATATTTCGCTAGAGGTGCTACAGTCAGTCTCAGCTAGCCTGTGTGTTCCTGCAGCTAGATGTGTGTGTCAGGTTCCATCTGTTAACTTAGATAAGAGATGTAGATAAGAGATAAGGTACTAGAGGTAGACATTAGGTGCCATCTCTTATCTATGTCTACCTTTAGTACCAAATTATTTAGGTTATAATTATTAATTATAGCATAATAATAGCCCAATTAATTATAGCAATAATTTGGATTGGTAAAAGTAGAAGACTTAATATATTCCATTATACTGTTCTCTACTTCTATTCTCCATCAAAAAAATTTTATTTTCTTTGCTTGTTAAAATATGAATAGTGTGTACATTTTTATATTTTAAAAGCATTAAATGTAAAAATCTGTATACTAAATGTATATGTTAAAAACTACTTATCAGTAATTTATTTTTTAGATGTTATGTTTTTACTTTTTGTAATTTTTGTTATATAAAAGATATGAAAAAAATTATATTTATTAGAAATATATATATACACACTGAGTGGCCAAAAAATTAGACACACCCCTTATTTGAAAGTAAATCAGTCCAACAGTGATGTAGAGTGACATAACAATGCAGAGTTGCTTATATAAGGTATGCTCAGCTTCAGATGACATAGTTATCATGGAAGTTAATGTCAAAATGGGTAAGACAAAAGATTTAAGTGACTTTGAATGAGGGATGATCATCAGTGCAAGAAGAGCTGATGTCAGCATCTCTGAAATGACGACTCTTAGGATTTTCTTGCCCAACAGTATCTCGGGTGTTTAGAAAGTGTATCAAAAAGAAAGTATTTAGAAAGTGTTAGAAAGTGTTTAGAAAGTGTATTAGTGCAGTTGAAGAAAAAAACTTCAAGCAATAAGGACAGTTCTGGTTGAAAAAGGCTGGTGAATGAGAGAGGGGTGAAAGGCAATTAGTCCACAGCTTCAGAAGGACAACAACACGACAAATTACAGCTGAATTCAATGCAGGTGCATCAAAAGCATATCCCAATGCACAACAAAAAACACTTTGCAAATGGGCTTTAGCAGCAGGAGACCACAAGAGTGCCTTTGGTATCATAGAAAAATAGGAAAAGGCACATGTTGTGGGCCCAGGAATGATAAAATTGGTCACTTGAGGGCTGAAAAAAAATAGCCTGGTCTAATAAATCTCATTTCCTGCTCCATCATGCAGATGCAAGATCAGAATATGGTGCAAACAGCACAAATTCGTGGACCCCTCCTGCCAAATGACAACTCTTCAGGCTGGTGGCAGTGGAATTATGGTGTGGGGAATGTTTTCCTGGAGTACACTAGGTTCCTTGATATTTGTGGACACATCTCCGAATAGAACAATTTACCTCAACATCATTGTTGATCACGTACACTTGTTTATGGTTGTAATGTTCCCTGATGACGATATAACTTTCAGCAGGACAATGCACCTTGTCATTGTGCTCGATTGGTCTCAAATTGGTTTGAGGAATTTCAGTCATGTTTAACCTGCTTCCATGACCAGCTTAGTCCCCTGACCTCAATCCTACAGAGCATCTGTGGGACAAAGTCAAAAGATCACTTCAAAGCTTGGAAATGCCACCACCATCCAATCTGACCCAACTAAGAGCTACCATTATGTTAGCATGGACCAACATTCCTCAGCAACAGTATCAGCAACTTGTTGAGTTCATACCAAGAAGAATATTGGCTGTGATCAGAGCTATAGGTGGACCAAATCATTATTAGAGGATGTCTTTAATTTTTTGGTCACTCAGTGTGTGTACATATATAATTAATACTACTAAGTTTTCGTTTAAAGCCACAAAAATATATGGTATAGAAAAAAATTATTATAATAATATGTTGTAAATATATTCATTCTGAGTCTCATTTAATTTTAAATTATTATTTCATTATAAAATTTTCATTAATTTACCTCAGTTTTCAATCTTTCTAGTGCATTTCCAGCTTGATCTTTAAAGAAAAAAAATCATATTATCAAATAATAATTATCATAATAATTATATGTATGATGTAAATATATTCTTTGAAAAAATTACGATTAGCTATTTGAAATATCAAATTTTCAAAAACTAATTATTTAAAATATGTGAATAAAAACATTGATTAAATTGTTTGTTTTATTTAAATAGGAATTAACACAATATAAAGTGCTTTAAATATATATATTGTACAATGTATGTACAGTCNATCTGGATTTTCCAGATGGGGTTGATTCCCATCTGGATTTTGTGTGTATACATGTAAATTAGCATTTTCAGTATTGTAAACTCCAAATGCACTGTAATTCAAGTTTAGGTGTTCTAAATTCAAACCAGTCTTTCATAAGGAATGTAGGATATTAAAACAAAAAGTACACTAATCATAATTATTTCAAAATTAAAATATTACAAATTCCAAATGAATGTTAGAGCATCAAAAATGCAAGCAGAAATATAATCAATGAAAAAGTTACTACTGAAAGGGCTGAATCTGGATTTGTGATGTCCAGATTTTTGACACTTTACTGTATATGTATATATACAGTAAAGTGTCACAATAGCAATATATATATTTTTCATTCACCTTACTAACTTACTATTTCAAGAATAACATTTACATTTTTAAATTGAGTTATATTTTTGTTAAATTAATATATATTTCAATGTAGTGATTATATATATATATATATATACACATACACACTTTCTATTCTTTCACATAATTTTATGCTATATGGGATGAAGTTTTATGAAGTTAAATATTGATATATTGGGTTTTTTAAAATTATTTTAAAAGTTATATATACAGTGGGTGATCAGTTAACGAACGTAATCCGTTCCAAGACTTTGTTTGCTATATGAATTGTTCGTTAACCAATTATCAATTTACCATATGTTTGTATGGGAATTTGATTAATTTGTTCTGGAGACCAGTGGCATAGCATAGTGGGGGTGGCCTACCCCGGGCAGCACTTTTAGGAGGCAGCAAAATTTCACAATAAATAATAATAATATCTTGTAAAAATTTGAGCCATTTCATTTCATACTTTTGTTGCACCTACGATTCGAACCAATTGAAATGAGCGCTGAATTTTTCATTACTTATTCTGTGACGAAACTGAATTTTAGTCTTTTAAATTGAGATATCTAAATAAGGGGGTGACGAAATTTTCCTCCACCCCGGGCGGCTGACACCCACGCTACGCCACTGCTGGAGACTCCAAAAAAATAAAAAAATTTACACTTTCTTACTACATTTATTTATGTGTAATAATAAAAATACATATATACACACTTTCATTTTTATTAGTCATGTTTTTTTGTTTGTGGGGGTTAAATAATCTCTCTTCTTCAAAATTTTCAGAATTAATAACATTGTAATTGTAGAGATCTCCAAGCCTATTAACCTCAACTTGGTTTGTATGCCATTCTAAGACCAGTGATCTGACATTTCCACTTTTTCAAAAGATCTTTAATAGCAGATATCGGCATTAATCCTCTTTTTCATAATAAAACATATCTCGCTGAATTTCTTGGTGTTCTTCATTGAAGAGTTCTTGGTGTTCTTCTGTCGTCAGATCCATTTCAGGTTCCATTATGACCTCTTCAGTGTTCTTTATTTCTCAGATGTGATATTTGTTACTCCTTTAGCTGCTCGAGTTTTCTTAATTATACTGTATCTTTCTTAGATAAGATTGAACTGAGCCCTACTGTAGATTTGTTCAAGCCATACTGCCCACCAACATCAGACATCTTCTGCCCACTCCCTACTTTTGCTATTATACTCTCACCTTTCAAAAAGAAAAACAGATGCAAAACTTAATGAGTGCCTGCCTGACAGTCTCACAAATACTATAAAAGAATTGTTTGTCAGAAAAATAAAAGGCTGGAATTACAAGGGTGTATTTCAAAGTTTGAGGAATATTATTTGATCAGTATGTATCGAGTTGAGCGTCAACGTTGATGTCTCCCGCGCTCCAAAAAGTTACCTGAAGACAAAGGAAAATCAATCGGTATTTGCTATTTCCATTGCTTCTTTTTATGTTTGTTCAGTGAAGTGCTCTTATCCGATCATAAAAATCTTTCATGAAAGTGTTCGTTATCCGATTTGTTCGTTAACTGATCACCCACTGTATTAATAACCTTTTAAAAATTGTTGAAAGAAATAAGCAATGCTAAAAATATATACCAAAATATTTTAAGTTAAAGAGATTGATGATGAACAAAAATAATAATCTCCAAAATATATCTTTCTAAGTAATAAAGTACAGTGGTACCTCGGTATATGTCTGCTTTAGAATACGTCCGATTCGGAATACGTCCTGTTTGGATGAAACAAATTTTGCTTGGTATATGACTTTTGTTCGGTATACGACTTAATTCAATTATACGCACCATCTATGAACAAGTAGCACTATCGGTGTACTAGACTAGACTAGACGTTCGCGGTGCCATGGTTTATAACTTTGTTAAATTTCTTCTGATTTTAAATTTTAAGTAAAATTTTATTATTTTTATTAATCATGAATTGCAAAAAGGCAAATGAAAAGCAACAGAAAAATAAAAAAAATTACTAGCATCACAATGGAACTGAAAAAAGAGATTGTTGAGAAATATGAAGATGGCATGTGTGTTCGAGATTTAACTGTTGCATACCGTATTCCAAGAACGATGATATCGACAATCGTGAAAAATAAAGACATTATTAAATCTGCTAACGTTGTGAAAGGGGTTAAATCAATTTCTAAACAGAGATCGAAGACATTAGATCATGTCGAGAAATTGCTTTTGCTTTGGATAACTGAAAAACAGTGTGCTAGAGACAGAGTATCGGAAGCAATTATTTACGAGAAAGCTAAAAAGACACATGCTGATCTCATGAAAAATCTAGCAGGAACTAGCCAGGAAAGTGAGGTGTTTCAAGCCTGCCATTATTTTACATGAGAACGGATTAATCATTTTTACATTACTTCTTATGGGAAAGGTTGGTTTGGTATATGTCCTATTCGGTATAAGTCCAAACATCAGGAACAGATTAAGGTCATATACCGAGGTTCCACTGTATGTAAAAATTGAAAAGTAAATAAGGACTCTGCTTTAAAAAACTTGAAACTGGAGTACTGCAAACAGTCTAAACAAGGTTTGAATGTAAAGCATATGAAAATAAAGTATCTTTATCTCTTTTTTATATCATGCATAAATGTATTTAAATAAATTGATTTTAAAAATTTAATCATAGAAAACTACAAGTATATAGAAATAGTTTTATATGAATTTAAAACAATTAAGCAATTATTTAAAATTATATTTAAACAAATAAAATGCATACCATCTGGTAAACAAGCTGTGTAATGAAACCATTGAAATAACATACTTAATAACCGACCTAAAGTTTCCTGTAAAAATAACTTTTTTAATATTTTTATTTCACATAAAAATGTTTTAATATAATTAGATCTACATTATTATAGTTCTATTTAAGATATAATTTATATAATATTTAATAATATATTTCTATTACACTCTGCATTTACCACTAAACTTCACTCTAGCATTTAATATTTAAAAAAGTGCAACTAATTCTATTTATAAATTTAATTCATGCAATTTTTATAAATAATTATTAATTTTTATTTTTACCTAAGTTAATACAAAACTATAAATTTGAACTTTTCCTTTTTTTTTGTCTACTTGATGAGAAATTTATCCTTGTAATTTCCAACAGTTTAATTACTGCCTTTTAAAATTAGTATTACTCTCATAATAAAAACCTGAACAAAATTCAAAAATAGATTATCAAAATGTGCAAATAACATGCCATGTTTTGAGGTGCAGGGAATAAGTTGCAGGTAAAAAGCATACGGTGAATATATATATTATTTTTAGAGTTTGGAAAATGCAAATGTTACAGAGGAGCATTAAATTTTGTTACTCACTGATTCAATATTCCTTTGTTTCAAGCTGTAAACCCTGGCATCAAAAATGTAAAATACTGTGGCTGTTCAGACCATAATAGATTATTTTAAAATACTGAATTAAGAAAATTGAAGAGAATTTTTTTATTTGCTGTTCATTTCTTCTATAAGAGTTTTGAACAGTAATGAATAGGACTGAAAATATTTATTTGATAGAGTTGTATCTTGTATATTCTTCTAAAATATTTGCATGTTTTTTATATTCATCATCTGTTCAGATAGTTCCACTTTATTTCTTTTGTTTGATATTTTAAGAAAATCCATCGTAAAAACTTCTGTAGTGGATTTAATAGACAGTCAATTAAATAGCAGTAAATCTGGATGAAATGATGGTATAGGCTACATATGTTGATTAGCATTATTATGCAACAAGACTATTTTTGATAGCAAACCTTTTATCACAGGTAGATGTTGTACAATGATGTTTCCTTCACAATACATGATAAGGCTTCACTTATCCCCAAAAAGCTTCTGTGTTTTTCTAGATTGTCAATATTGATTTTTTTTTTTTTTTTAAGAGAAAGCCTACATATATTCTCTTATATTTATTTTATGCCAAATGACATATATTTTAGTATTCACCATATATTGAACTTATTAGGAGTATTTACAATGGAAAACTCTTCTAGATGAACNAAAAATAATTATATCATTTGATTTCATGATATTTTGTATATCTTAAAAATAATTAATTTTGTCCCGGGATCCCGGGAAACAGTTCACTTTTATCCCGAAATCCCGGGACAAGCGAAAGACCGGGAAATGAGAAACACTAATCTCGCACTTCTGGGAAAGCCTTCACTTTCACTTTTCTCAATAGCCAATCTGAATTCAATTGTTTTCTTGACGCCACACAGAGTGCATTACACGATTACAGAGCAAAAAACTGACCGCTAAATGTAAGAAACATGCGAATCACAAATGGCTGTTGAAAAACATATCTGAAGTCAAAAATAACGAATTTTTAGGTGAATTTTTTTTGTATTTTCGGTTATAGCACTTATATTTATCTGTCATTCTAGCCAGGACTCTCCCAGGAGAACTTTTTGATGCTCTATCTGATTTTCCAACCCGAAAATTTCTGTTACGTGGATGCTGAGTTACATCTTATAAAAATCAAGATTTTTTGATCTGATATGGTTCAGCCGAACTATATATTGAAAATATCCTTGAAATTGTCGTTCTAAGAATATTTTTCAAACACGCTTTTTTATTTTTGCAATATCTAATTTTTATTAAAATTATTTTAGAATAAACTCTTATCATCAAAAGAATATGTAATAAATAACAATCAATCAACAATAAAAAAGAACTATTACAAAAGAGCTACTGTGGTAAATAGCATTGATATGTGAAAGAGCCATCAATATTTCAAATAAAAAGAAATAAGAAAGTAAAATTCTCTCTAAATAAAATAATGAGAGAATATGAAATTTAAATTCGTTATAATACCATAAATGTTAAACTCCAGCTGTAATAAAGGAAAATAAAGTAGAGTATAGGTATGGTGACCATATGGCCTTTATTTAAGAGGACAGTCCTTTATTTCACTGTTCTGTCCTTTAACTTTATTTATTTTCTAAAATAGAGGTTTTGTCCTTTATTTTGTAAAGTTGACGCAAAGTTTAAAAAAATTTTTCTTAATAATTTATTGAACAAGTTAGTTTTGTGTACGCCATCACAACCAGTGTTGCATTGCTACATAGAGCATGGTAGTGCAGTGTGTCGCCAACCAAAAATCCCATTGACAGTACCAGGGGGTGGACACCCTTATGGGGATTTTTGTGATAGTTTTTTAACTCTCTAGTTGGTGGTGGATAATACACTTGGAGCATTGGTGAGCATTTGCCGCCACTTGTCAGCAATCTTTGGGGGCTCAAGCATGTGGCATATTTACTGTTGAGTGTCCCTTCCCTTTATAGTACACTCCATTTCTCTGGACAGTACACATATGGACTTTGCATCAGTTACTACACTTTTACGCAATGTTAATTAGTTACACAAGGACTGCATGTGAGTTTTTAGTCTATTATTTCTAATTTTTCGTATTTAGATATTATTTAATTTATATTTTGTAGATCATTTATCATGGCACCGAAAAGAAAATGCTTTTGTAATCAAACATTACAAGAAGAATTTCCATTTATTAAAAAAGGAATAACGGATAGTGATGTCAAATGCAACAAATGTTTAGCCAGCTTTAATATTGTGAATAGTGGCAGATCAGCAATTACACAACATATTCAGACAGCAAAACACAAAGAAGTGGATGTCCGGGCTTGAACAAACAAATCATTGAACTCATTTTTCGTTAATAAAAATTCCGATGACAACCTAATGGCTTTAGCACTAAAAGAGCCATCTTGGTGTTATTATTCAATACAACATAACTATTCATTTCAATCAAACAACTGCTCTTCTAAATTAATTAAGAAATGTTTTAAGGAAAAATATTCTTGTGCAAGAACAAAAATGGAAGCAATCATTTGTAATGTTTTCACACCATATTCTTTTGAATCAATTAAAACTGACTTAAGCAAAACAAATTATGTAACTATTTATTCGGATTGTTCGAATCATGGTAATACTAAATTGTGCACAATTCTGATCAGATATTTTTTACCCAATTGCAGTGTCAGAGTAAAAGTTTTAAATATAAATAATCTTTCTGGAGAAACTTCAGATATATTATATTAACAAATTGTATCAAGGAATCACTGTCAAAATTTGAAATTACTAATAAATTACTCACTTTGTGTGCTGACAATACCAACAGCAATTTTGTTGGTTCTCAGAGAAAAGGAAAGAATAATGTTTTATTTAAAATGCAACAATCAAGTAAACATAAATTGATAGGAGTTAATTGTGCTGCCCACATATTGAACAATTGCATAAGCACTGTTGTAGATTGTCTTCCGATAGATATTAAAGTGATATTAGTAAAAATTTATTCACATTTCTATATTTACACAATACAAGTAGATTTCAAAGAATTTTGTGATGATGCAGAGGTTCAATATAAAAAGCTTCTTGGTTACAGCAAAACATGCTGGCTAACTCTTTTACCAGCTTTAGATAGAATTTTACAACTATTTAATCCATTAAAATCATACTTTTTGAATCTGAAAAAATGTCCCACAATTCTGAAAAACTTTTTCAATGAAACATTAGCAGAGGAATGATTATCATTTATTCATAACCAAGCCTCAATATTTCACCAATATACTGCAAGGTCTCTTTTTATGCGGATTATTTTTATGCAATTTTGAAGTTGTGCGGTTTGTATTTCATCCAAAAATTTCTTGGACAAACATACATATAGGCTTGTTTAGGAAACCCGCGTATAGACAGTCTCCAAAAATTGTGGAACGCTCAAAGCTCACTCCATTTGTTCCACTGACATATAACGTTTATGGATGTAAAGGACAGCTAGATCTACCTTAATCGCTTTAGTTCCTAGCAATTTTTGATATAAATGTAATTAAACATAAAAAATACTTAAAACTGAAAAAAAACGAAAGAAATGCGTTAATTTTGAAGAAAAAGCTTCAAAGTTTAACTTCCTTTGTCTCGCCCTTCTGTGAAATTTAACACCGATGAGTCATTGTTTACACATCTGGATGACCTTGAACACAGCTGGAGTTGGATTTCCCGGGGCATTCTCATAGACGTCGCGGGAGGACAAGGGTTTAAAGTAGGGTGAACACTAGCTGGCCGTATATTTTTAAATATTTTTAAAAAATTTGGAGACTTAAAAAACATTCCAAAAATTCAAAAAAAAAATTTAAAAATGGCCTTAAGGACCGTGTTTTATGTAACGCTATGTAACCTGCCCGAGTTAACTCGGGCGAGGAACTAAAGGGGTTTTAATTAACTCTTCACATCCAGATGTCAGTGATTTGTTTTTAGAGTGAGCTTTTGCAATTCGGGGATTCCCCTTGTACATGATACCATCGACAAGTCGCTATTACATCATTCTGAGTTTCGCATTGAAAGGTATAAACTGTAATTGTTTTGAAATTAAATTTTATATGAATTTCTTTCAGACATTCGAAGTAATTTATTAAGCAGCCTATTTCTTTTAATTTCTGCAAACTTTTTTATGCGGTTTTAAGTTAATTTTAACTCGTTGTTTTGGTTTTATGCGATTTTAGAAAATTACGGAACGTATCCCTAGTTTTTCAAGGCAAGTAAAGTCTTTTTTTATGCGAATTTTTTATATGTGCTTTTCTGCAGAACATATCCACCACATAAAACGAGACCTTACAGTATATTGAAAGTTGAATCACATGAAATCTCAATGTGAGAAACATCCATACTTCTAAAGGAATTAAAGCTAAAGTTAGTTGAAAGAAAAAATGAGGGGTTTCTTCCTATTGTTATTAGAAAAGTGGTTTTAGCATTAGAAAAATCAGAAAATATACAAGCCAAATAATTCAATGATGCTGTGTACACATTTTATCAAATGTGCATAGATTATCTAAATAATTGGGACATGTTTTTTATTGAAATAGAGGTGTTTGAATGGTTCACATTATGCGAAATCCCTTTGTGAGCAAAGGTAGAGGAAAGCTATATCTTTATTTTGAATCATTGGTCCATAAATATACTCAAAGGTGAATTATTTGATGAAGTTTTGTGTATAAAAAAATATGTCACAAACAAAAAGATTGACAAATGGTGGCAGAATAACAAGCCCTGCCATCAAAGATGGATTGACAGTTTTGAACATTTTACAGCAAAAGAAATTGCTTTCAAAAACATTTATAAAATCGTAGAATTTTCTTTATGTCTCCCTGGATCTAATGCCCCTGTTAAACAAATATTTTCATTGGTGAATAATATGTGGACGAATGAAAAAACCCATTTAAAAGTAAGCACATTAGAAGCATGTATTTCCATCAAATACAACTTTCAAATGAACTGTATGGAATTTTATGACTTTAAAGCGTAAAACGGCACTATTAAAAAAATTAATTCTACTGAAAAGTTTCAAATTTAATGTTATTTAAATTTTTACAATGTGTGTATATGTGTAATAATTCAAATTGTTTAAAATTTTATGTTACAAATGTATGCATTGTTGTATGCTACTATTTTCATAATAAATGTTATAAACTTATGAATACTTTATAAGGTATTTTTTTATTTTCTTCGATATGTCCTTTATTTTCCCCAAAAAAATATGGTCACCATAAGTATAGGGAAAAACTTCAAGAATATAAAAGGATCTAGCCTGCAACAGAAATACAAAAGTAGAAGATGAATTAACTCTTAAATATTTTGATCTCCATCAATTAGGATAATTTAAAAATTCTGAACAGAAAAAAAAATCATTTTCCTTCAAGAATAGCAAAATAATATATAAATAGAATAAATTAAATATGCAAAATATTAAAAAGTATTTCCATAACATTTTATGTTAAAATATTACATGATGGGTTAATTTTTAAAGTTTTAAAATATTTTGATTCTGTTATAATATGAGACAATAAAAAAATTTTTAACAGCAAGTTTTTAAATTGATGTTTAACAACTTTTTTTTTTTTTTATATATAAAGTACACAAGCTATATGCATATATGTACTGGTAAAATTAATCTTGCATATATTGGTAATTAAAAAACAATTTTGTGCTTGAATATTGTACTTTTTAATTTTTGGTTCGTTATTTATGGTACTGATGATGCAGCTCATTCTAAAAATGTTTAAATTATTTAGTAAGTTAGATGTCTCATCAAACAGAACAATGTATTAAAAACTTTTTAATACAAGAAGCCATTAAGATGGAATTTAGAATTCAAAACTATAAATACACACTTGATGCCAAAACTTGTACAACCAATAAAAGAAACACTATCTTTCAATGTTATGTACTATAATAATATCATAAAAAGGCATGCTAGTGCTTTCAACATTGAATCAATTTCATATTTAGGAAAAGTAGAATTTGTATGAAACATAGATATAATTTTTTTAAAATATACATTGACATATTCTAAAAAAGAATACATAGTTGAATGTAAAGAAAATGGAAAAAATGGAAAACTCCAAAATCATCTAGTAAAGGAACAAGGTGGCATTTTAAACAACAGAAGCTTAACAAAGCTCTCTAGCAATGTGTTAGAATATGGCCTCACTTGATGCCAAAACTTGGATACCTTTGTGGATAGAGACATAATTTCTCAAACAATGTATAGACCAGGGATGGCAAACCTTTTTCAGTTCATGTGCCATATAATAAGTGTACTTATCTTTAAAAATGTTTATCTGTGCCAAAGTTCTAGACTTTGGATAACTATATTTAAATAAATAAAATGAATCTGCTTTAATTAGAGTAAATGTAAAGAATCTGATTAAAAAACAGGATGATCAGGTGATAAACTGAAAGGATGATTGATAAAAACAGGTAATAAGCATTACGTGCCAGATGATTTCCTGACATGCCACTTTGGGCATGTGTGCCAAAGGTTTGCCATCAGATATAAACTGCAAAACTATTTTTATCCAGGAGGCTTTATACATATCTAAGTTAGGACAATGCAATAAAAAAGCTTGAATTGAACAACCAAAGCTGTGGATTTTGCTCTTTAAAACCTTGAACATTTAATTCATTGTCTTTCTGTCTTTCATGAGTTCTAAAATATCATCATTTTTATGTTTAAAATTCGTCCACATCATTAAGTTTTTGTTTTGTTTTGTTTTTTTTTTTGATTTTTTTCATTTTATTTATGTTTAACATATTCCAAAAAAGAACACATATTTGATGTATTTTTAAAAAATTGATATCTATGTTCCATACAAATTCTTCTTCACCTGAAGATGACATTGATACAATATCAAAAGTACTAGCATGGCTGTTTTTATAAAATTATTAAAGTACATAATACCAAAAGACAGCATTTCTTTTATTGGTTGTAAAATGTGGAATTTTTCAAGATTAAAACCAGTTTGAAACAAATATCACCTATATAATATGACAGCTGATCAGAAAAATTTTACATGAATCATCAACAAACTGACAATATATATTTGAGACCTAACACTCTGTCAAAACACTTTAATAATATTGTAAAATAATTTTTATTAATTTGTTTATCTTTGGAAATTACAAATAGTTTTGGACTTTGAAACAATAACAAAAAGGAAGAAGTATGTACTGTTGAAATTTAAGACAATGGGGGTCTCAAGATCTCTGACTGGGATTGAATTCAGTGTCAAATTAATTGTTAGCATCAAACTTTTCTTGCAATTGAGATAATCTAATTTCACTTAGAAACAGGGCTGTGGAGTCTGAATCATGGAATTTTGGTGTTTTAGTTGGAGTTGGAGTCGTCAAAAATCCGCCAACTCCAACTCCTTTTTACTTCCCAACTTGTTATGTATATAAAACGGAAAAGTACTGGAATCGTGTCAAATTTGACCCCCCCTAGCTTTTTGCAAATCTACACATTTGGAAACCTCCTAAACCCAAAAAAATGTCAAATAAAAGGGGAAACTATTTTGTGTGTGCGTGTGTGTTGGCGTCTAATTTGTTTAATTTCTTTATTCTGTTCTGAGATATTAAATAATATCTCAGAATTGGTAAAGTTTAAGAAGTGAAATTTGGCACAGTAACTTGTGTATAAAGAGGCATTAATGCTGTTAAATTTTGGTTCTTAATTAAAGGTAGACAAGATGGAGACATAGTCATACCTCCAGTGTGGTCAGACTTAATAAATATTTTACTCATTATTAGCATTCACAATTTTTTATAAAACTTGTCTCTACCCTCAAAATTAAGCTTTTTGTTGTTTTATAATATTGATAGGACAGTAGAATCTGTTAAGATGATCTTGCCTGAGAAGTTAGAATGTGTATGGGGGCACAATTAGTTCAACCACTTTAAAGCTTAATAACTCCTGCGTTAAACCATCTGACTCGGATTTAAAAAACCACACAAAAGTTATTAGGCTTCAAACAGGATGAACAAAATCATGTCTCCAACACAGTCTAACATCCATACATACAGGGAAAAAACCGAATCTTTTGCATATCTTGACATTTCAAGGTATCCTGAGTCCAAAACTGTAAAAATTTGGGAGGGGGTATTTATTGACTGATTGTTACACTTTCTCTCTTATGTATAACAGTCGAAAAAGTAAAAATTATTGAATACGTATTTATATATTGACTGTGTCATTACTTAGCGGAGTCTTTTATGGAAACGTTTCTATGTTCTATCTTTATTAGAACTCTATTTATTAAATCTTTTAGTCTCAAGTCATGTGATGACATCAGAATTCCCAGGCCTATTTTGGTAATAAGACTGCCCCTGGTCGGAATCGGAGTAGGAGTAGGAGTAGAAGTCAGCAGATTTTTACACGACTCCACAGCCTTGCTTAGAAACAATTGGAAAATCAATTGAGCCACAAGAGATAATATTCTAGACTAATTGGCATGTTCAATCAAGGAACCAACTCTATAAAACAGTATCTCAAGGATTCAATGTATATAACTATGTACAAAAAGGCTTCTGATAACTTAACACTGCGTTGAGTAATAACAATCCACGAACGTTCGTGAAGTTTGTTACGGAGACAACACTGTTATAAAAAGGTTTCGTGGATTGTTATAACTATGTATCAATGGCATTTGAAGTTTCAATGAGTTAGTTTGATATCTCAAATATTAATATTTTTAAACTTATTTGCTGATTCTCTTAGATAAAATCTTTCAATTAAATTGTAAATGGTAATCAGAAATAACACAAGTAATCAATGCTGCAAGAAATTTAAAAACTAATTTATATTTATTATGCAAAGTCTTTGTTTGATTAAACTTTAAATATCTTTAGGTTTTACAGATAACAACATTAATATATTTATTATTCTTAAAAAATCTGAAAATGCTTGAAATTCTATCAAGATGATGTCAGTATGATAAATATAATTTAAAGATTTTAAGCATCAGTAAATTGGTAATTTGTGCTATTTCTAATTATCAATCAGTTATTATCAGTCAGATGATTATCAAACTGTCAATCATACGATTTTTTACCCTCCAAAGTGCTTAGTTAACAGAATTTTTATAAAGAGAAATTGAACTCCAGAAAGCAGTAATGATTGACCATTGAATTCAAATTCATTTTCTGATATTTTCAAACTTCAAAATTAGCTGTAAATTAAAAGTTTTTTAAATTCTGTTATCAAAGTGTAAAATATTCAAAAGATTTTGAATAGTTTTGAATAAAATATGTTAAAACATTCTAAAATTTATTTTTGAACATGCAAATATAAAATGTATTTACTTACAAAATTGGACTTTTTATGATATTATGTAATAATGTTATAATTTATTGATGATATTGAAATATTTGTATGTAATTACTGAATCTAATAAATTCATAATGCTTCTATTAGATTTTTGAGAAACTTTTGCATATTTCATATACAAATTATATTATAAATTTTTGCTTTCAAACTTCTCTACTTACAGTTATATAACATTACTTATATTTAACTTAGATTTAATTAGCAGATTAATTTTATGTTTTGGTACTCTAAATTTAAACTTCATATATTTAAATTTTATTAATAAATCGTATAACTCACAATAGGAGTATCCTCATTGGGACCACAAAGTCCAACTAATAACCATATACCAAACTGACTTAGTAGCTGTCTTTCTTCTAATGATGTAATACCATCATCATCATCATCATCAATATTATGTTTATCTCCTCCATTTTCTCTGACTAATTTGTTAAGATTTGGTTGTGCTTCTCTTAATAAGCTAATATTAAAAATAAATAAATAATAATAAAATACTTTAAAAAGTGCAAATTTTAATAATAAACACTACTTAAATTAATATAGTAATTTTTACTTTTTAATTGCAAAATTTTTCAGTTATTTATAAAATCTTTTTATCAAAATATACTGTAGCTTCTATTATAGTAAGATAAAAATTTCAAATCAAATAAAATAATGCAAAATGACATAATTAAATTAAATCTATTTACAGTTATCAAGAATCAATTTAATTGAGAAAAGCAACAAATTTTGGCATATTGATCAAATAACACAATTATTTAAAAAAACTTTAAAAAAAAAAATCAAATATTTATTTAGTAGCAAAAATAAAATTATGAATGGCAACAACCATTAGTTAGATAACAAATAATATATATCTTTTGTGACTAATAAAAAATTAATTTTCAAACTCTTCTCTAACTGCACTTTGTAAAAACAAGTAAACCTCGAAAAAACTTTTAAAATGCAGCCATACAAGACAAAAGATGGCAAAAAGAGCTTTACTACATCAGAGCCATAGGGAGGTCATTAAAAGAAAGATTAAAGAACATAAAAGAAACATAAGGAATGAGCAGCCAGTCACTGCCCTAGTGACCTATATTATTAGCAGACCCAAAAGCAGAATGGGAACAAGCAAAAATAATACAAAAGATTCAAGACAAGAGACACCTGAAATATGCAGAGGCATGGCAGATACATAAGACAAACCAAGAAGGATTAGCAATAGACTTCAGAGAGTTGAATAAAGTCTCAGCAGCTTTGAGAGTGGGTATAATATAAATTTATTAGTAGACAAAAGGGACGGTTTAAAGAAATAGGCACAACTGTAGCCTTTTTATGTTTTCAGTTGTTATTTTACATATTTTTTATCTTTTTATTATTTATTCATTTATTTTTTTTTGTTTCTATTTTGTTTGTTTTTATATGTTATTATTGCATATATATTGCAATTTTACATTTATGAGATTGCACACTAGAAAGTTCAAATTTAAAAATATTCCGAAGCATAGTTCATTGTATAAAAAATCAGAATCATTCGATTTTTGTTGTTCTTGAGGAAGGTCATAGAAAATGACTGAAAACGTTCGAAAAGATAATAAAACGGCTGCATTTAAAAAAATTTTTTTGAGGTTTACATTAATTTTCTTCCATCATTTACCCCATGAAAAAGAAAATCTTAATCATTTACATAAGATTTTGTACCTTTTACACTAAACCAAAGATATCTAATTTTAGCTGAGATCAGTGCATTTTTCTTATTAGTAAGTCCTAGAAATTTAGGTAAAAACAATTTTTTCCTATATTATATTCCACAAGTCTAAAGATTCAAAACAATCCACATAGAATCCTTAATTTGGAAGCTATAAAATAATATAAAATGCATATTTTGACAATAACAGCATATTTTTGAAATTTTTTTCTATAATAGCATAAGAAAATTTACATCTAAATCTTACTTTCATTGGGAATAGTTTGTTTGCTAGAAAATTTAGATTTATTGATTGCTGAAATTGCACTATTCTCAATTTCTCATGGATATAAAACTAATCCCCATTGAGTTGACTTCAATAAGAATGGAAAGATTTTATACATAATATTCACAAATTCTTAGCTCCTAACATGCCAATTATATCATTGATTACACAGGCTAATGATTACACCTGAAGAGCAGCAATTGAACCAACAATGTATTCTTCCTCTAAAATTAGAACAAGAGAGTGATACTTCAGTACATTTTTTGGACATATCTATCACCTTCAATGATGGCAGAATCCACACTAATATTTACCATAGGCCCACATACCAACCTGTTTTCATCCCAAACAACTCCTACGATCCACTATCTGTAAAACTCTCGGCATTCAGGTCCTTAATGCAATGAGCCTACATCCATTGCTCTAATATTGTTGACACATACTTTGAACTGAATTATATTAAAAGAATTGTCAAACAACATGGATTTCCTACAAATATGATACGTAATTTAATTAGCACCTTTAAAAACACAAGAGCTATATCATCCCAACTGGCATCTAAGAAGAGAGTTGCATTATATTATTTTCCCGTATTAAGATGAATACATAAAGAAATAGCCTATATGAGCATCGTAAGCAGTGTATATAGGCGTAATCCTATTCAAGTCTTTGGAATTCTACATAATGACAAGGATTATGCATTAGCAGCTTATGCCACTAAACGAGATATAAGGATAAAATGGGAAGAGGCCAGAATCATTAGACCTGCTGGGAACCCTAATACTATTAAGTTCCTAGAACTGTTAGTTTTTGGTTGGCTTTAAAAATTTCTATTTTGTATCAATCATAGGGATGCTGACACCTTGCCTACAGCATGGAAGTCCATTTATGAAATGTAACTTGGGACTTGGTCATCTTATAATTGTTTTTGTTTATATTAATCTCTATTTTTATCACTTTTACACCATTTTGTTTATTTGTATGTTTAATTTGTTAATTTTAATTTCTATGTGAGCACTATCGTTAGAATGCTTTTTAATTTTTAAATTATTTCTGTTGCATTTGATATGCTTGTGTGAGAGACTGGACCTGATAAATTCATTTTTCGTCTTTTAAAAATTTTTTCCCATTTTTATTACCAGAGAATGATCACATCTCTCTCTCCGGAGTTGTTTCCTTTTCCAGGGAACTCATTGAATGTGTCACTGGGAACTAAGAGCAAAAATTCCCAATTGGTGAAAAAGGATAACGTGATTTGGAGGTATAAAAAGACTGATTCAAGGACAAGGGGTCATTAAGAGTTCATGAGAGCATCAACGAGATGCCCTGAACAGAAAGAGAGGTATTGTCGTCATTCAGGCTATCAAGAATTTTGACCCTGTGTTTCGTTAGAACACTGTCAAACTGCCCGGATTATTATATCCTCCAGTTCTCCATCAGTTTGGCTGCCGTTCAAGCAAAAGAAAAATATAACGCCTTCCCAACCGCTCCAGCCAACTGAACCAAAAGAAGTTCCCAATGACTGACCAACCAAAGTTCATTGATCCGAAAGTCCGCACAATTAAGTGCATTACAGATATCTATACCAACTCACAGTTTCTTGTAAACTCTCTCTCTCTCTCGACCGTTATTCGATATATGAAGCTATGTATTCTTTTTAGTTGAATTAAATTGGTTATTTAGTTGTTAACCTGAGTGATTCACTTCCAAGCCGGCTCTCAATCCTCCTCCATCGCCCGCACACGTGACCATTTGTACAAATTCTGAATTTGTGGCCATTAAGGTTTCTGTGTCTATCCTAGAAGACTCAGTGGTGTCAGTCCTGATGAGTCACCAAAGAGGTGGCGACCCTCTGGTCACACTTGTTTGTGTGTTTTATTTAGTGAAGTACATGAATTTAAAATAAAACACACAAACAAGAGGAAGACCTATGATATTAGATCAAAAATGTTTTGATTTATTAAATTTACTGCTGAAGTTACAAAGTGCTCTGTTTATTCTATTTCTTATTCTCTGGTTAGATTTTATTTATTTATTATAAACATTGCAAGGAAAAAGTTCAGAAAGGAGTTTGGCCACTCTTCTGTCATCCAAGAACTAAAGAGAAATCTGAATCTTTTGCTTCTCTGTGCATTCATTTATAAACAATGTGTTTGCATTTTTTTCCAGCAAGAAAACCATCTATCAGTTTGTATAAATTTACTCTGTTCTATTATTTTAGAAAAAAGTCATTGGCTTCCTGATGAATGAGTGAACTGTTAACTAGTAGATCTTTCTCTCATACTGCCATAAATCATAACTTTAAAACTGTTTCTACCTCTCAATCTTTCCCACAATGATGCCTTGTAGTTTTGTTGTTCTCATTAGATTGTGCAAGTTTGTTTCAGTTCTTCAAAAGCAAGCACAATAAAGGCTGTAAATTTTCAAATGGACTGCAGCTTTTCTTTGGCTCATTTTTGAAAGATTATCATAATGTTCTAAAATCTTCAATTTATCCTTCAAATATAGACCATTATGTCTTCTGTTGTACACTTTATTCATGATACTGAACAGTAAAGACTGAAATAGATAAAGTACAGTGCAGAGACCTTGAGAATTGTTGAAAATAACTTACTTTCTATAAAATACAGTAGTACAGGATGAGTCTGGAGCTTCTTTTATAAGAACTACTGTAAATATACCCATCCTAAACACGTAAATGTACAGTAATCAGCTAACAGATGTGCAGCATGGTAGACTTGACAACATACAAACTGCTACTAGTCTATAGCTCCAGATTTTTCTGTCTTGTCCATTTCAGTAATCAACAGCATCTTCTATAAAGGGGAGAGCTGAAGCTGCTAACATAACACAAGTGTGTAGACAGGATACAGATTTCTGAAATAGCTTATGCTGGTATCATCAATATGTAGTTTGTTGTATACTAATCACATTAAATGATGAATTTTGCATAAAAAATATATGACTGTCTCAGGACTTTAAAAACTGATCACAATAAAAAACTAATAACAATAAATGTGATTTTAATAAATGACATCCACTGTATAATATATTAATTTTTTATATAAATTTCAGAACCACAATTTTTATACTTTTATAAAATTAGTTAATTAAAAATTTATAATATAGGACAATTAAAGGATTATATGTTATAAAGTTACTGTAAGCTATAAGTTTTTGGTTGATTATAAATTATAGTTGATTCGTTTTTTGAAACCGTGTCATTGCATATTTAATGGTATGTCTTAGATGTTAAATATTTTAGATTTGTTATACAGTTAATTTTACAAAATGTAATAATCTATTGTATATGTTTCTTCTTATCAGTTGACTAATGAGGGGCTATACGCCCAAAACGTGTAAAAGTACCCGTATCAACTGAATAAAGAGGAAAAATGCCAAGTGTTTTAATAATAACAGTCTTGTGTTCAATAGTTATAAATTATAGGTCTTTTTAAAAAATAATTTTCAAAAACTATCATATTAATTGCAACAAAAAAATAAAATCAAACCTTATAATAGCTTCAACCATGTAGCATTGAGTTTCAAGATCAACTTCCCATGGACTTGGAATAATTCCATGCACCATATGACTTTCTTCAGATTTTTCATGATACATTAAGTGGCATTCTTTGCAGTATTTTATTGGCTTATTGCCATTACTCCTAGCACATTCAACAGAAAAACATGTTGCAACTGCAGAATTATCAGTAGAACGGCAATTCTAAAATATATATACAGGTAATTATTACTTTTATAAATTTTTAATAAAAATAAATTTTAAAAATTTAAACATATACTTTGTTTTCACACACTGCTGAAATATTTTCTATTGGTAAAAGAACATCGAAAAGATTAGAAGAATGTTCTCGATAAATTTGATCTGCACAATCTTGGCAAACATGAAGAGGAGGAGCATGTTCTCCTGATCCAATAGCTATCACATGGTCAAAACATATCTGTAAAATGTTAATTTTATTTAAAAATATATAAAATTCTAAAATATTTTTTGACAAGACTGTTTTGTTTATAAAATTGTGATGCCGTTACAGGTGTAGACCTTAGAGGTATAAGGGGGATGGACATGTCAGGAGTTGCAATTTAGCACAGAATATTAGGTGCCCAAATCATGTGCTCATAAAAAAAAATCAGACTTGTAGGTATTCAGGAATCAAGAACTGAGTCAAAATAAAATACAAAATGGTGACATCTTTCTACAAACAGGCAAGAGTGCGAGATTTGTGCATGTGTATATCGCTGGGAAGTTCGAAATGCAAATGTTGCAAAATCGAATTTTGACAAACGAATCTTTGAAAAAACCCATTTACCTCTCTGGTTGCAACCTGCTGACCTTGACCAGTTGACCTGAGATATCTCATTTCAGCATCAGAACATTTTTGAAACTAGATGACGCTAGTTGTCATAATTTTATATTAAAAGTAAGTTCTGAAATATAATGTTTTTTTGTTTTTACATTTATTAATATATTTATTTTGTTTGTGCAAAATTAAAAAATAATTTTGGATTATACAATAGCCACGATTATTTTTTTCAAAAACAGAAACTTTTCATTAGACATTGACAAAAATTCAACCCGAGGTGACACACAACAAACAGAAATTTCAACATTTGATAGGTTAATTTCACCAAAAATGTTTCGTGGACAACCTCACGGTCATAGCCATGGCTGGTGAAGTTTGAACGATTGCATCGCGTTCTGAGTCTCTGAGACATAGTCTTGTCCCAAAAATCGGGCCATTTTACTTGTTATTTCTTTATTATTAAAATATATAAAATAAGTTAAATATTAAATTTAATAAGGTAAAACAAAATAATTCTATATATTAAAAAAATTTACAGAAAATATTTTCTAATTTGATCCATTTTAAATGAGATGTTAACCCAAAAAATTTTATATTTCATCTAACTAATAGTGACAATATGTAGCAAAAAACAGTTAACAAGAATGTATAACTCAAAAAGTACAATGAAGAAAAAAAAACAAGTAAGAAAAAACAAGCATGAAATTATTTTTTATATATTATAAATTTATGCATTTCCTTAATTACAAGTGAAAAAATAAAATAAAAGTTTGTGTCAAAGACTGAATAATTCTTCTATGCATTGTCTCATCTAAAACGTTTTATATTATTCTTAATAAATTCTCAAAAGGAAAGTATCTAGATTTAAATTCAATGTCATATCTGCAGAATAATACATAATCCTACTATTTCATTGCAAAAAAAACTATTATGGAATAGTAAAATTATTGTGTGTAAGGCTTTGCACTTCTTTTTGCTGTTCATGCTACATACTGTAACTGCTTATCACACAATGTCAAGAAATTCTCCATGATAATATTAAATTTAAAAATATTCGTATACATTTTGATGCAGAATTATTCTATAATATTTTGTTTTATATTGTTACATCTAATATATTACCTTGACTACTTCATTATTGACAGGACTTAAGCAATTTTCTTGTTGACATGTTAATGGTTTCCATCCTTGTGTTGCAAAAAATAATTATATTAATATAGATTTTTAAAAATTAAAATTATTAAGAATTTCATTTACCATGATGCTTAAAAGTCAAGCCCTTCCTTTCATGAATGCATTTATTTAAAGATGGCCAGTACTGAAACAATAGTTCAATAGCATGACTTCTTGCTTTAGCTGTGCCGTGCGCAATTACACAAAACATATCCTTAAAATAAAATATGATAAATATTATTATTATTGTAATTATTACTATTATTATTACACATACATTTTTGTTTATCGTTATTTATTTTATAAATTGAAAATTTAAACAGAACTAAGTTTTAATACTATTTTAATATTTGTTGTATTGAATTATTATACGAAGATAATCACAAAAGTAAGGTCTCCTATTTTTTTTAGAAATACAAAGAAATCTTAATTTTCAATAATGTTTACATCATTTTAAACCTTGAACATTTATCTATATTTTTACATAATTGGCATTTTGGTTGATGCATTTTTGTAGGTGCTGTGGCAGTTTTTGTATGCCTATGTCATACCAGCTCGCTGCTATGTCGTATTAAACTAATTGAAATTCATCACCAATTGATGGAAGTGTATGGAAAGTCGTGCATGGATGTCAAAAATGTCTGCAATTGGTATAGGAAGTTTGCAGCTGGTTGTACTGAAATTCATGACGAAGAAAGAAGTGGGAGACCACCAATTTCCGACAAGACAGTCGTGAAGGTTGAGCAAACCATGTATGAAAATCAGCAGATCACTCTGGATGATCTCTGAAACTTGGTTCCTGGGGTTTCCTGAAGCATCATTCATAGGATTTTAATGAAAAAGTTGCAATATTGGAAGGTGTGCACAAGATGGGTCCCTTGACATGGCAGAGAGCTGGTATGACATGGGCATACAAAAACTGCTACAGCACCTACAAAAATGCATCAACCAAAATGCCAATTATGTAAAAATATAGATAAATGTTCAAGCTTTAAAATGATGCAAACATTATTGAAAATTAACGTTTCTTTATATTTTTAAAAAATAGGAGACCTTACTTTTGGGATTACCTTCGTAATAAAATCAAAAGATTCTAAAATACAACTGGTAAGTGATCTAAGACTTTGCAGTTGAATTGAACAAATATAGCAATTTCAGATGATTTTTAATAAATTTCAACACGGAAATATATAATTTCTGTTTGTTTTTTATCTGCAGTGCAATCAAACATAGGACATTATTAAAAGTGATCTACTCTCTATTGATATGCATATTAAGTATCTACTAATTCAATTTAGATTTAATTAACCAAATAAGATTTTTCTATTTAGTAACATTTTTTAAATGTAAAATTTTTCAAATCATTAATATTATCAAAATATTCATATAATATATTAAAAAACTTAACCAAAGCTAAACAATCACTATAATGAACTGGGCTATTTTACTGCTACTATTTGGCAGATCATTTAATTTGAATTAACTATAAATTGGATTTATAAGTTTAGGGATGATGATGATGATATATATATATATATCATCATCATCATCATCATCCCTAAACTCATAAATCCAATTTATGATATATATATCAACAATATAAGTGTAAAACAATAACATATATTACAAAATTATTTGTTTCTGTTACCTTTTATTAAACTTTAATGTGAGATAAATCATTCATATTAAAATGTAACCACAATAATTACACATTTATTCTTTTTTTATTCTAGTTTTATTCTTAAAACTATTGTATGTATTATATGTCTAGTAAATTTTGTAAAAAATTATTATTAAATTCACTAAGGTGTAAAAAGAGGCTTAAAAGTGCATATATATATCTTTTATATTCATAATTTTTAATCCAAAATGGCCATGGCCATCTGTTTTATCTGTTTCCAGTAATCTAAGATAGCATCAGTTCATGTTATCTCAGATAATCAGGATTCTACTGTATATATATTATTTTATAAAGTTGACTTTTCACATTTATCTCCAATATGGCATTATAACAAAACAAACTAGACTAAATATATGTAGAAGTGATATATGTCTACTTATTTTCAATACAAAAGACTAAAATATTAATTTAGTATGTTTTGTTCTTTCTAAAATAATTAATAATAAAAAAGTTGCAAAATCATTTACCTTCATCACATCTTTTTTCATGCTCATTAAACATTCAAGTAATTGGTAGCGAAGTGCTTTAAAAAAATAAAATACAATAATTCCATGTATTCTGATTGTTTTTATTTGACTCTCTTCAAGATGCATTGATTCTTCTTGCAGATATGTGAGCTAGATATGAATAGTAAATTCATAATCATCCACAACTCATACTCAATATTGTAAAATTCCAAAAATATACAGAAACAGAAATTTCCTCTTGATATTTGCTTATTTCTTTCAGTGTGAGCAGCTTGTTTTGACTTTCTATATTTGGTACACACCACATTTCTGGTTAGAATGCTGGAGTGCAAACATATGAAAAGAAAGTTATAAACAAAAGAGAGAAAGAATATGCAATTATTTTTTTATGTATAAGAACCCCAAAAATAATTTCTAAGGAAGTTGATTTAAATCATTAGTGCATATGCAATATAAACTAAACTTTCCAATTTATAAAAAGTTTAAAGTAATTAAATTTTTATAATTAAATTATTTTTTCTAATAATGAAATGAAAACAAGAGACAAAACTATCAAAAAACATTTATCCACAAATATATGTAGATTTTCCTTAAGTGAAGAGTTATCTTGGAATTGAAAACTGTAGAGTGTATATATGTATATACATTCTGCATTTTGTTAAATATAAAATTTAAAAGTATATAGTTTTCATATAATAATAATAAGAGGATTCATTTTTATAATAATCCTTATAACAATAAATCCTAACAGATATTTAAATATATTACAAAAGTATTGAAATTCCAGAAAGTGTAATAATTATTAAAATTCAAAACATGTAAAACAACACTTGAATTTCAATAACTTTTCTTCATAAATGGATTAAATTGATGTACAAATATTTTTAATAAACACTTCTAATTTAAATATTTATGAGAATACATTAAATTAATTTAATTCTTATTTAAACCCTAAAGTTTCATATAATAAAAATTATAATTATATTTTTGTTATGCCAATTTAATTAATATGACAAATAATATACAATTGTTTAAGTTATAAAACACTCTTCTTTTTTGATGATAGCCATACTTTGTAAATACAGAAAATTTTTTAATAAACTGTTCAAATTCTTCAACAAAAAAACTAAAGGAATAACTAACAAACACACACAGTATACAGTTCTAGATTTAGAAATAATTTGACCAAAAACAAAAAAAAATATTGAATCACAAATATCTATCAGATTTTACCACATTAATTATATTTATAATAGTTTCAAATTATTTAAAGGAAAATTTCATAAAAATTACCTTTAAATCTCTATGAATAATTGGAGTCTGACAGTGATGTAAGCGTGAAACAGCTTCACATAAATCACAAAATATTTGCAATATTTCTTCTTCAAAAAACCCAATATGTAGCCTTTCATTCATAAGTTGCAAAACATGACCTAAATTTTAAAGCAAATAATCAAAAAAATTATGAAAATGTTATTGATGAATTTTTTAATTAAAATAAAAATAATATCTGTAAATATAAACCATTTTGATTTTTAACACAACAATAAACAAAATTATAGCTCCTCAATGCAAATGGTGAAAATATTAATTTTAATCCTATATATAAACAAGCAATTATTTATTGTGACATCATTACAAAGACAGGCTGCAATTTTTAATCATATTTCTAATTAATTTCATTTAAAAATATATGCTCTCGATTTTATTAGTATCTTGCCTTTGTACATCATACTTTTCCTGTTAACAACAAAGTCATACCAGTCATCTATCTAACTCTGTTCTGGGGAAAATTTTTGAATTGAAATAAAGTGCTTTCAGGTCCAAACCAAAAGTTAGTATAGTTAATCAGGACCTCCTGCCCATAAGCTTTCCATATCTGGTCTCCACTTTCATCTATATAACTGCATTCTTGAGATTAAGAAAGAACAAATCAACAATCAGATGCACTCCAATGGAAACTTATAGATCTGCAATTTGAACATTGCAGCCCAATAAATTTTAAAGTTGTTTATTCATAAAATNTGGCTTGACGCAGTTTGTAATAATTATTAAATCCAAAATATTTTAGTGCAAACGGCTTCCTTTTAGTCATAATGACTCTATTCCAACTACAGTATTAATTTTCTTGGTCCAACTTAATAATAATAAATTTGATGCGAAAAAATTTTTTTCTATTCTTAGTGTATGGAGAGATATTGTTGTAAATTATTGGTTGTTATAGCTTTTTGTAGATTTCTTTTTGAACTCTGGTTAGTTTTTTCTAGTTTGAATGATATTAGGTTGACAAATAAGCATCTTTTCAGAAAAGATTGAATCAAATTCGACAATACCAATGAGAATCTAAAATGTAAACAAATCATAAAAAATCATTATTTTCATAGTTTTTCAGTGCTATTTTCATTTATTTTTGTTATTTGACGCTATTTAGACGAATAAGCAAGTTTTCCGAAGCATAAAATTGAAGATTTCCCGCCAAAATAGAAACTTCCTGATAACATCGGAAATGACGTTCTAACATCATTTTATTTTATTTGATTCTTCAAAAAATCGTTATAATACTATGTATTAGACTTAGAATATTCGATATCTAAACCAGAAAGTGTTAGCTAGAAATAGACTTATTTATAGAACAACCCCCCATTTCTCACTTCAGGGAAAGTTATAAAACAGTTGGGTGCTAATGACTTTGTGAAAGGGAAAAGTTCTACACTTAGAAACTTCTAAAGAAGGTATTTGGCCTGTACCGTCCGCGGGCCGCATAAACATTGATAAGGAGCTGTATGTGGCCCGCGGGCCGCAGGTTGTGCACCCCTGATTAATATAAAAATTTAAAACTCTCAGAAAAAGTTTAAGTAAAAATTCAAACAAGACATGATGATAAAATAATCATATAAATTATGTTAAAACATATATTAATATAAATGTAAATTAAAATTTAACAGTTTAGCTTACCATGTGCTCCATATTGAACTAAAGGAACTGAATCCACTAACTGAACAACAGCATGATATAATCCTTTATAATCTAAACAAGGAAATAATGACGTTCGATAATGATCCTTTTCTGATGAACGAATAACAGTAAGTGGAATAGTAGGAACATCTTTAAGCACACTAAAATAAACAACTTTCAAATGTTATAAAAAGTCATGGACTCAATATCATTTATTATTTTCATCCAAAATTAAATTACCCAAGTAAAGTTTGTGAAAAATATTTCAATGTATTGGCTACATCTGTTCCTGAAGGTAAAGGAAGAATACTTTGTTGAATTCGAGTGTTATAATCCAGAAGATGGCGAACTTTGGCAGTAACTGAAAATATTTAAATTCATTAAAACTGAAAGAATAGATTATATTTTAATAGATCAAAATAAAAACAATGTAAGTTAAAAATCTTACAAATAATGAGAATAATATAATATAAACTTTCAATGTTAAAAATATGTGAGAAAAGCATATTAACATAATTAACATACATATTAAAAGAATACTAATTACAGTAGAGCGTCGATTTTCCGAAAGTCAATCATCCGAAAGAATTCCAGTCGGCAAATTTAAATTTTCGCCAGTGCTGTGGCGCTTCAATCTTTGGCTATGTCTTGGGCTACTCAAATATTTTACGTTTTTGATACTAAATTAACATCTGAAGTATAATTTTTTATTATTTTTATATTTTTCAATATATTTATTTTGTTTGTACAAAATAAAAAAATAATTTTTAACGATACAATAGTCTTTGTTAGGCTTAATATCAACGAAAATTCAACGCAAAGCAACACGCAACAGAGAAAAATTTCGACATCGGATACGTTAAACTATTTTTTCGTATGTAAATCAGTTATCCGGACAACCCCAGTCCCCAATTGATTCGGAAAATCGACGCTCTACTGTATTAATATAATTAATATGCTTTTTTCATAACATACAAAGAGAAGATAAAAACTATAAATTTAAAATTTTTCATTAACTAATTAATAAATTATAATTAATACTGTTTAAATTTCTACATTTGTAACACTTTTACATTTCATTATTGAAAACTCAATCACCAAAAGTATCCTTGTAGCAAAGCCACTAAAACACCACCATGGTTACCCATGACAAGACCCTCTCCAACATCTACATGGACACATGGGTAATTTCATCATCACTTACAGAAGAAGCCCTACTGTTTTTCAATGATCAAGAATGCTAATGACCAATCTGAGAGGAAATTTCTGCCAGTTATGTATACCATCCCAATCAGGATGCAGGGTCAACATCCTTGGGGGTAGGTAGGAGGAACAGCAAGATGCCTAAACACATGAATTAAGGAACATGAATACTCCATCAGGACAGGTCTTTTCATCACTGCCCTGGCTGCCTTCACCTATGACAATGATGTCCATATTGCTTTTGATCAGACATGTCTTTTGCACTATTCCTCTAACCCCGACCATTCTCAAATATTTGGAATACTAAGATTTATAAGACTTCTAGAAGAGGAACTGCCATCAATTATAAAGAGGTGAACTCTGTCTCATCTTCATGGAAGGCACTCTACAAACTTCCACAATTTTTCTATAATTTTTGTGTATTTTAATTTCCTTTACATCTTATCTTGCCTTCCATATCACGCAAGACTCCC
This sequence comes from Centruroides sculpturatus, assembly GCF_000671375.1. Taxonomy (NCBI): domain Eukaryota; kingdom Metazoa; phylum Arthropoda; class Arachnida; order Scorpiones; family Buthidae; genus Centruroides; species Centruroides sculpturatus. The sequence goes on along the minus strand of NW_019384405.1, from coordinate 262,364 downwards.
CACATGACATTCATTTTTACTTTATTTCTTTTGTTTGTTTTAATTTAAATTTATATTCTATATTTTGTTCCTTTTAAGAAACCTGAAGATGACCATTTAATACAGTGGAAAACATTCGTTTTTATGTTTTTACATAAAAATTCTTCTTTGTGGCTGGTTTTTGATGTTTATCTTTATTATTGAAGATATTTAACTTTTTTAATATAGAACTATTATAAGAATATACAATAACATTGAAAAAATAACATTGAATGCATACTCAGGTTTAAGCAATTACAAAATGAATCTTTTTATGATTTTATCATTGATAAATTATGTATTAAAACTTTTTAATTCAGAAAAAAAGCAATTTTAATCAGGAAAAATTTTTAAACTAGGAAATTTAACACTTTAATCTAATTTAATATTCTAAAATAAGATAAAATATTAATATGTGTATGAATAATTTTGAATGTAAATGAATAAATATGTCTGCATGATTTATGAAACTATATGCTTTTTATTCATTGAAAATATTTTGTGAACAAGTGTCATATTTTCTAATTAGGTTTATAAGCCATAATTTTTGTGATAACTTATTCTTGAATTACAATTATGAAATATTTTTATCTCAGAAAAAAAAAGCATATAGATAATACAAGAAAAATGTTCTCTCTTCAAATGCAGAAAGCTCATGGCAGCATTTCTGATGTATTTTTATATTCATGACTGCAATTCTCATATGTTATTTATGATGTATTTCTAATTTCTCAATTATTTAGAATGAATGAATTGTACAAGGTAATTTAAATTAAAGTTGCCCTATTCTATGACTTTCTGTAGAGAGAACAAATGGACAAAACTTCATTAAATTTTGTTTTGCACATGTTTCAGATCACAAAGAAGAGATTAATGAAAAAAGTAGTTTCAAAAATTGCCATTAGAGGTGCTAATCATACAGGGTTCATGTCAGTTAGATTTACAAAAAACTTCATAGTCAGCTGTATTAACCATAGTTTTATTCAGTCAGACTTGCATAATTACTGACAATTTTAATAACAATTGTAATGACTGACAATAAGCATAAACAAACCACTGCTGCAAAGAAAGGAGACTTCTAAACACATGTCCTTGGGCTGTTATTCTCAATCAGAGGATGTGGTGTCCATGGTTAACAACTAGCAGCTAGTATCACAAGATAGCATTTAATTACAGCATTTAATTAAGCACATAACTGATTTGATGAAAGCTGTTGTATGTACTAATTTTAATTCTTATGTGCTACAATAAGAATTAAAATTAAAATTGTCAGTAAATAGTATCTATGGCTGAATAAAGCCAAATAATTGCTGAATTGTATCGTGCTATATTATTATTACTATTACTATTACTACTACTACTACTACTACTACAGACCAATTCTTTTCTTCCAGAACCTTCTAAATTAATTATTAAGATATTTAATTTAATTATAATTATTAAATTTTACAAGAGATGGTGCCTAAAGCCTGCCTCTAGTGCCAAATTACTTAGCATTTAATTAATAATAGTAGTAGTAATGTAGCCTAATATAATTCAGCAATCATTTGGGTTTAAATATAACTACAGGTATACCTCGCCTTACGTCGGTAATTGGTTCCAGGAAAACGACTTAAGTCGAAAAACGACGTAAGTCGAATTTACTTGTCTCCGAATCTACTTGTCACTAGAAAAAACCATAAATTACTATTCCCAGTTCTGCATTTTATTTATTAATGCATTTTTAATAATATATGGCTAATAAGAATCTATTTTAAGCTTACAAACAAATAAATTTTAGTTTTTAATATAGTA
>NW_019384405.1:251459-259132 GCF_000671375.1 Centruroides sculpturatus | reverse complement strand
AATGAGACTAAATCTAAAGTAATGGTTTTTCGGAGAGGGGGTAGACTGGGGAAAGCTGATAAATTTTATTTATTTAACTCTGAATTGGAGATAGTTTCGTCCTATAAGTATCTGGGTATTTATTTTACTCCACAGGGTTCTTTTTCTTTTCACTTAGATAAATTGTTTTTGAAATATAAACTACAGCTTTCTAATTTAATAAAACTTATGGTCAGAATGAAGCAGTCTTCTATTAAGTCGTATTATCGATTGTTTGATTCCTTGATACGTTCAAGTTTGGGGTATATGTTCCCTATTTGGGGACCATCTTTTGTTGATAAATTGGAGAAGACGCAATTGAGATTTATTAGATCGATATTTCATATTAATCGTTCGGTGCCTGGACCTGTCTTAAGATTTGAATTGGGTCGTCCACCAATGGCTATACGTTTAACAATGAGTATTTTTAGATACTGGAGTAAAATTTTGGAGTTACCAGATTGCGACCCTAGAAAGTTGATTTATAACAAATTGAAATTAATAGTCGGAAATTCTTCGTTTGTAACTTGGTCCTCCTCAGTTGAAAATTTATTGTCTGAATTAGGTTATTCTACTGACTATTATATTCAGGTCTCAAATAAAAACCTTTTTATGGCTGAAATATTTCAGTCATTAAAAGATAAATACTGGGCTCAAGACATTCAATATATTGAACAAAAGAGTAGGTTTTTTGAGACTTCCTCAATAGCTCCATGGACACCTCGATATTATTTATTATCAAATTTAAGTTATAATATTAAATCCTTGATAATTCAATTGCGACTTAATGACTATACTATTATATTAAATAGGCGTAGAATGAATATTTCTGCCCATTCTAACTGCCCTTTATGTAATCGACTCTGTGAAAATATTAAGAACCATTTATTTGTATCTTGTGAAATTACTGAACATTTAAGGGATACATTATTAACGACTAATTTTGATATGTTTTGTTTATACGATGATAATTTAAGCTCTGACATGTTATTTAAAGTTTATAAATTTTTCTGTTATTTATTAAACATGTTAACATAACATTATTAATTAAGTTTTAATATTTTTGAAATTATGTATAATTATGTTTGTATCTGTTAATGTCGCACGATTTTGTAACCCCCTTTGTAAAGGCAAAAGCCGTAGCAAATAAATGTTGATTGATTGATTGATTGATATTTATTTAATTATTATTTATACAGTGATACCTTGGTTTTCATCAATATCTGTCCGAAAACAATCGGCAAAATCTGAAACTGATGAAAACTGAAGCAATTATTTCCATATGAATCAATGTAAATTCATTTAATTTGTTGTAGACGCTCCAAAATACATACCAAAAACACATTTTATAGAAAATAAATACTGTGTTTAAAACTAAAAACAATAAGAAATTAATATAAAATGAATATAAAAATCTAATGTAAAGAATAAATTAACATTTAACATAGTATTTAACATGGTACTCGAAGGGCTGCTGGCTCTGGAAACTGTCTTTGGTCCCATGATGGAGCTAAAAGAAAAGCAATGGAATTGTTTCACTAGACATGAGGAGTAATGCTCACACAATGAGAAACAACGCCACACTGAGTAGGAAAACCTGTGGGTCGCCCTTTTTTTTTCCACAAAATCAGCAGGCAGTCACATGGGCACACCGACAAAAACAGACATATTTTTCACAAAAAAACATCAACAAAAACCGAAACCAACAATAACCGCAATTAATGAAAACCAAGGTATTACTGTATTTTCTATACTTATGAGACCTATTCTTTCATTTATGAGGAAAATCCCTCAATGGACAATTTGAAATGTGAATGTTTAAAAAAAATAATTGATAAAACAAAGTTTATCTAAATTAATTTTTTTTATTTGCATAATTATGGAGGAATATTATAATTATACAGGATGTCCCAGATAGAATCAGATCTCTTTAAATAATGAGGCATTGGTTATACAAGTTTCTATGATATTTTATGAATAAAATTAAGTTTTCAGAATTTCTTTGTTTAATTTTATTTTGTCTTATTTGTCCATTTTTTGCAAAGTAAATAAGTAATTTACTCAATCAGTGAGTGGAGCTGGTTTCACATGTGTTACCCTGTAGTTTTTGCATTGCAACTTTGTTTATTAAAATTAATATTAGCATTAGCACCTCTTATTCTACAAAACTGATAAAAATATAAATTTACTTACAGGCTGCTGCTCGAGTACCCATCAATCAACAATTTAAAAATACCAAATATATCTGCAAAAAAATAATATTTCAATTATAATTTATAAATGCTTTATNTCACATTTTACATATTAAAATACACAAAAAAATTTGGCGCAATTTATATTTCATATAGATTAACTATATTAACGTAAAAATTAAATTATTTTGAAAAATATAATTCTTACCTTTATTAAGTAATTATAAAACTGTTTAACTCTCTTACACAGTTCTTATGTCAAATAATCATTTAAGATTCATATTAAAAAGAATTATGAAGAATTCTTGTGATCATATAATTCTAAATATGTAACATTTCAAAATTTAATTTTTTTAAAAAAATAACAATCTTAATTCAAACAATTTATTGCTATTTAATACTAAACACATGCAATTCTTTCTTAATTCCAATTCTAATTTCTTTCAAACTCATGTAGAAGAATTTGAATGGGTTTAGTTCTTATACTCTTTACGATAGGAGACTGTTATTTGTAAAATATTTTAAAGTTTGAAAAATTTAGAGAATTTCTAGCATTATAAAACACCATACATTTACTGTACAGTACTATAATAGAATTTTAAAGCAAGATAAAAAAAAATTTAACAGAAGGAAGAAGATGATTACATTATAATTTTTACATTCTTAGGCTCAGGAGACTTTGGAATTCCAAGTAATGCAAAAAATAATAGAACATTTTTGAACGCATGCTGTATTTGTTTAGCTGTTTGAATCAGTACAGTGCAAATTACCAAAATTTTCTAACATGTAATTTATATGTAGATATTTTCGTTAAATTGTGCCATGGGTTCTAGAAATATCAAGGAGTGTTCTAACACCTACATAAGGACCAGTTTCCTATAACAGTTCTTCCTTGAAAAATAGTTTATGCCTTGCGTTACTTATACCATCAATTCAAAGCAATTCAGCATTAAGTACAGTACATGTTAGACCAATTTTTCATGTAAAAGAGTAATCAGTGTGGCATTGTTAAAAATATTTAAACATTCGAAATTACCGATGTATCAAATTATTTTCCGCTATGTTTTAAGNTTTTTCTTTTTTTTTTTTTTTTTTTTTGAAAAATAAAATATGCAGAATCTGGGCCATCAAGCAGGGAAGAGCTGGAGATTTTTCCCTGGGCCTGTAAAAAACTATAGTGATTCCTACCCCTATAAAATTAACATTATTTTTATTAATAGAAAATAAAATCTTTTTAAGACTTCTTTCTATTAATAAAGAAACATTCTGTGCATTTCATTTGTTCAAAAAACAAAAGGCTAAAGGGATCCTCTAAGAGGCAAAAGAAGCCCACTCCACTCCCAAATCCTATAAGATCTCTCGACAGCCCAGCATAGAATTTTTCTTCATTAATACAAAATAGTCATAAAGATTTTACTTTCTGTTAGTAAAAACATTATTTATAGGGAGAGGAACCACTGTAGTTCCCTAAGTTTTCTCTAGGCTCAAGGAAAAACTCCTGTTCCCCTCTTGACAGTCCTGCTAATAATACAAACAATTATATATTATTTATTAAAACATTAAAATTATTAAACCTAAAATCAACTAATTGAAATTAGTAAGAAATCCAAAAAAATTATATGATATACCTTTCACATAAAGACAACAGTTTTGTATCATTTTTTTAAATTCAATTATTCAGTTCAAAATAATATTAAATTAATGAAACAGACTTACTACTACATTAATACTGCTAAAAAATTCACAAGCTGCCTATTCAACTTCCAAATCTCACATTTTACATATTAAAATACACAAAAAAATTTGGCGCAATTTATATTTCATATAGATTAACTATATTAACGTAAAAATTAAATTATTTTGAAATTACGTAAAGTCACATAAAAATAAATATTTACAAAAGAATCAATTTTTTTCCTAAAAAAAAAAAAAAACTGAATTTTATACATTTGTTTAGGAAAAATTAAAATACAATTTCCTTATAAAAAATTGAGTTTAAATATTTCTAGAAAATAAAAAAAAATTGTATTTTTAACCTGCACTTTTTTAGAAAAAAAAAATTATAATAGAATCTTCTTCTGATATAATTTATTTTTTTATGTCTAATGATGTTTTAAGTCTAATAATGTTTTAAGTCTAATAATGTTAGATTAACTTAAGAATATTCTTCAGAAGATAGAATTTTCATCATTAAACTGATTAAAAAAAAAAAGAAGAGTTCTTAAAATAGTCTGTGTTTATTTTACTTCAAAATATTAATTAAAATTCTATCAAAAATGTGTCTGTTTTTAAGTAAAATTTACTTTTTAATAAAAATAACTAGCAAAGTTTTTTTATTTTGCTAATCAATTGATTAATTAATTAATTAATAATGACATGTTTTCCCGGTAATCAACAGAATTATGGATAAAAAATAGATAGAAGTTAACTTTGGGTAATTTATATATACACACACACACCTATATACAACTTCTACTCATTAAATATACACATTGTTTATAACACTTCACTTAATTAACAATTGTAGTGTTTAAAAGTAGTATCATGTAAAGACATATTGTTTTTTAATTTGTAAATAATATACTTACTGTATAAAATATAGTTCATCTTTTTTCTTTGAAATAAATATTTTCAGTTTTTGACATCGTTGTGCTTCTATTTAATCCCATATTATAAATATCTAAAATCTATAAAATGGAAAAATAAGTGTAAATGATATTGATTCTCACGTGTCAATGGGACACTGGCAAGTGTGACATATTGTGACGATTTTATTTATAAATTTAAAAATATTTATAAAATATAGTTTGAAACATATAAATTTTTTCTTTTGTATTCTTAAATATATTAAAAAACCAAAAAAAAAAAGTAATATTTATAATAATATATTTTGTTTATTCGAGACGCCATCTAGTCACGCATATTATAACTTTGATTCGTGTGATAAAATTATTGAAACGATAATTTTATTAGGAAAAAAAAATAAAACTTATTAATTATAAAAGAATTAAATTCTATGCTTTTATCGTGACGCGTTTTACTTAGTCCGTTTGTGTCACGTGATTATATCGTCCAATCAAATTTGTACTATTGAGTCGCGTCTTTAGTTTATATAAGTGAATTATAGAAATGCAATTCGAAATTTATAAAATATTAAATAATATTATAAGAGATAATTTCAATTGATACATANAAAATTTGCATAATTGTGTTAAACTACTATAAAGTAGTGCAACATTTGATTGCTAATAACTCTGATCAACACTTTTAGTGAATGCTAGAAAATTAAAATAGAGTTTGTATACTTTTAACTTAGTTATTAACTAAATTTTATTAAAATTTATTAGAAGACACTCCGACAGTTTCCTTGTTAGTCCGTTTGTGTCACGTGATTATATCGTCCAATCAAATTTGTACTATTGAGTCGCGTCTTTAGTTTATATAAGTGAATTATAGAAATGCAATTCGAAATTTATAAAATATTAAATAATATTATAAGAGATAATTTCAATTGATACATAATATTAAAATAATTCGAGTAATTATAGCTTAGATTTAGATGTTCAAACTGTAATAGAGATCGAAAGTAGAATAGGTGGCGGTGACAGAACCGAAACTTTAATGTCATATTTTTACATTATTTTTTCTTCATTACAGATAAAATAATAATACAGTATATTATTGGAAGTTAAAATGTTAAATAATAAAATAATGAAAATCTTCACAGTTATAGTTTCATAAACAAGTGTTTATTAATGAGACATAATTTCCTTAAAGCGTGTAAAGCAGGGTTGCAATCATCCTCCATTGAATTTTTGGTTACAATAGTCTTTTTTTTTTTTCCTATTAAACACCTTGTTGTATATATGCGTACCGTACATAATTATGTGCAAATAAAATATTAAAATGTGGAAATGTACAGTTCCTACAAATATAGTTTATTTCCTACAGTTAGAAATTACTTTTTATGCATATACAGTACGTACGTACATACATATACATTCATGTCTATTTATTTTTAACAAAGTCGAAGGGCAGTCAGGAAATTGGCGATCCGTATAATCAGAATCCGGATAATTGGAGTTTTACTGTATTGTGTATAGATACACGAGGAAAGTCCGATATTAGAGGTACCGGCAAAAATTACACTAACGTTTATAATTAAAAAAAATATTTATTACATTCCACAAAAACTACATACTTTTGAGTCTATACGGACTCAAAAGTCTATTTGGACTATACGGAGGATGTTGCAGGGCCTCCCAATTCCGCTGTGCCAACCACAGTTTGGTTTGATTTGACGTATGGAATATAGTCTAGATTTAGTCCCCTCGGATTTTCATTTATACGGACCTTTGAAGAAAATTTTGGCGGGAAACACTTTGTAGATCAGGATGAATTGGAGGATACCTGGAGGATTCTGGACTACTTCAAGCAACTTGAAAAGCAATGAAGGGATGTTTAAGTAGTGTCACGCTGGGATAAATGTTTCGACGGTTACGGCGATTATGTCGAGAAATAAACAAAAGTATGTAGTTTTTGTGGAATGTATTAAATATTTTCTTTAATTATAAACAGTGTAATTTTGGCCTGTACCTTTAATATCGGACTACCCACGTACGGTACATGTAGGCCTATATATTTCCGTTTATCAATTTTTCAGTTCCGAGAATATCTGTATTTAGAGGCAGTGGCGAATACAATTAGAGAAGGACTACGGGAACTTAAATTCTCCATATTGACACAAAAAATAACAGTAATAAAATAAAATTTATTTGTTCAAACGTTTTTAACAACATTTATGATAGCAAGTATGATTTATCATACCATCCGCCACACAATCGCCCTGCAAATGTTAATAAAAAGTACTTATAATTCATATATATAGCCTATACACGCATTATTTTTTAATAATTTTTTTTATATTTGGAAAGTTTGGAAAATGATAGTTCATATACNCTGAAATATTTCAGTCATTAAAAGATAAATACTGGGCTCAAGACATTCAATATATTGAACAAAAGAGTAGGTTTTTTGAGACTTCCTCAATAGCTCCATGGACACCTCGATATTATTTATTATCAAATTTAAGTTATAATATTAAATCCTTGATAATTCAATTGTGACTTAATGACTATACTATTGTATTAAATAGGCGTAGAATGAATATTTCTGCCCATTCTAACTGCCATTTATGTAATCGACTCTGTGAAAATATTAAGAACCATTTATTTGTATCTTGTGAAATTACTGAACATTTAAGGGATACATTATTAACGACTAATTTTGATATGTTTTGTTTATACGATGATAATTTAAGCTCTGACATGTTATTTAAAGTTTATAAATTTTTCTGTTATTTATTAAACATGTTAACATAACATTATTAATTAAGTTTTAATATTTTTGAAATTATGTATAATTATGTTTGTATCTGTTAATGTTGCACGATTTTGTAACCCC
>NW_019384405.1:234836-242455 GCF_000671375.1 Centruroides sculpturatus | reverse complement strand
TTACTTAAGCTTTCTCCTATTTTGACATATTAAAAAGTTGCATTTTTGTCTTAACGTAATAAAAATATTTTTATTCAACATTCACCATCAGTGCATGCTGAATGTCGACATTCGCCGGTGTAAGTGAGAAATAATGATATTTAGCAAATATTTCGTACATACACGAAACGACTGTGTGAATGCTGACATTCACCGGAGAATGTTGACATTCGCCAGATATCGGTCATTCACAGTAATATATACATTATTTTTTAATAATTTTTTTTATATTTGGAAAGTTTGGAAAATGATAGTTCATATACAATATGTATTTAACTACCGGTAAGTTGTTCATCGATTCCTAAAAGGTCGATATAGATCACGTTGGAAATCCCTGGTACTGTACAGTACATTTAGGAGATAAGAGGATAATACAGCATAGATTGAATATAGAAATATACAATGTATATTTTCACTAATTATTTTAATACATCTATAAACCATATACATTGAAAGCTGTAATCGTGCTTCAGACATGCTATGAGCTTCGTCTGGGAGCACGTCTATAGCCTAGTTAATTATCACAGAGCATTTTCCACGCAGAATACGACGCAGTGTAGGTAAAGGATACTAATTTTATATATGATAAGTTCATAAGTTTATTTTCAATTTTTATGGAGATAGAGCATTTTGCCTTTAGTAGCACCAGTCGCCATGCACATTGACAACCCTTCTCAAGAGACCAAAATACTCGACTCGTATGAAAGATGACGGCATAGAAAAAGTCGTACGTCTCAAAACTTTTATTCGATTAAAATATTTAAAGGGGAAACGGTTGAACATAGTCAAAAATGCTGGAAGAAATTATGTGAAAGTTTTCTACCCGTTATTTCTTTTCTCCTCCTTCCGACTTTACCTTACACTACGTTTGCTTTCTCTCTTCAATACATTCAGCATCAAATTTTTCTCTTGTTATTAATGAACGCTAAATATGAAATTTATTTCTTCAAGTATTATATTCGAATCGGTTCGATTTAGATATTTCGGTCTAGTGTCAAACGTTTTATTGTTTTTTTCCCCTCCTCCAAAACAGGCTCATATAAGGTATGCCCATTACTATTGCTTCCCTAAAAATACGATTTTTGAAACTACAAACGAATCTGCTGAAATATAAGAACGAATTAAAACGTTTTTAATATTTTTTTCCTTTCCATTTTATTAATTAAACGAAAGTTTGAAAATTGAGCGTGTTTTCGCGTTTTAAGATTCGCGTAAGAATTTAATAACGTTCGTTTAACGAAAGATTAAGTATTAAGACACTCGACTAGATACTTTATAATATATGCATTTTATTCAAATTTGTCATAGAATGTCCGCAAAATTGTCATTGTGAATTTTTATTGCTGCAATTACGCTTAGTTGGCAACATTGCTGCATTGTCCGCGAATGTTTCGATCCGACATCCATGTTAGTTTTGTGTTTGTTGTTGTCTTTCAAATCATTTTTACATTTGTTTCATTTCCAAACTTTCCAGAATTGTTATAAATTATATTAGAAAACATGAAAAACTAGATATGTGTCAGTCGTATTTTTAACAAAAAAAATATATATATATAAAAAAATAAAAATAAAAATTATCGCGGTAAGTATAGTTTCGAATATTTACTTACAACATCCTAAATCACTATTATCGTTATAATCTTTTGCAAATTAGTAAAGTTTACAAAAGGTTTTGCATGTAATACTATAAACTTCTGTTGTATACGTCACGAATTTCAACATTGAATATGTTTTTATCCATTATAAATCTCTATTGCTCTATATTGTAAGAAAAAAAAAACAACAGAAAATGAATTGTATCATTAAATTAAACCTTAATATTTTATTGTATAAATATTTATTTACTTAATTGATAAGAATTACTATTAAAAAAGGATATAATGAACATTTAAAGTATTGTATATCAGTTTGTTATTGTCTATTTAATATTACAACACTTAAAGTGATTGGATGTTTTCATTTAGCTTAAATATGTTGTATATTGTTGTAATGTTTAGGCAAATGTCAATAATAATGAGTAAAGATCTTATATAACAGCTAATTTAAAAATTGTAAACGTATACCGAATTACTTTACTTTTGCCGGAGTATAAATTTATAGTTATTAAGGCTAATTTTTAAAAAAATTTAGATGTTTAATATGTTAAGTGTATCTATTTCTTCTTTTTAAATGAAAATGAGAAATTTTGAGTCTTTGAATTGATGAAATAAATATATTGAAATTATTTGCAATCTACTTTGTATATTATGTATATTTTAATAATAATATATTATACTTCACTAATGCTGTTTAAAAATTTACTTCATAGCTATTTATTTCATTAGAAGAATATAGTATTATTTAATGTAATTCAATAATTTTGGTTAATGTTTTTAAAAGAAAGGATAATGATGTCACTTTGTCAGAATGGATGTTTTCTGAATGAATGGAAAGACTATAGATGCATGTTTGAAAAAAAATCTAGAGGAAATTTTCTTTATTTTAGATACACTGACTTTTCGTTTTTGAAAATATAACCTTATTGATGAACAGTTAACATATGGATATTATAAAAGTTGTGTGTAACATCAAGAGTTTTTTAATATGCATATCAATTGAATTTACATATGTCATACACTCTAAAAATAGAACATCTTTGTTAAGATGATTTTATTTTATTGTAAGGCATCTTTGTTCAATTTTTTTTGTTATCTTAAATGTTTTTATATGTAATCAAATTTAGTTAAGGTATACCATGAAAAATTAACAGTAAATGATAATTATCTAATTAACATTCTGGTATTTCTTACATTATCAAACATTTTTTGAAATTGGATTTAAAATTTTTTATGATTTTTTATACAAAATTAAGAAAAGTTTCTCTTAAAAACTTCTATTTAAAAGTTTTATATAAAAATAACATTTTTTTTATTTGTTATTCAATCTATTCTTTAGAAATAGTTACTCTAAAGGTTGCAATAGTTATTTAATTATTAATAAAATAATCTATAATTTTGGAATTTTGATAACTTATGTAAATCTAGTAAAGATAAATTCAAATCAACCTAAAGTTTTAATTATTCAAACAACTTAAGCCATATTACATTTGTGCTGTAATAAGGTTAATTTAATTAGTCTTATGATAGTCAGAATGTAATCTGACTAAAGTCATTTAAGTAATTCTATTAATCCAAATAGCAAAGAGTTTCATTGATCAGATGTAATAAATATAACCAAGTCATCAACAATAAAATCAAACAACAGTCAAAATTCTAAATTTGAATTAAAAGTCAGTCTTTTTAAGAAATTTATAGAATGCTATACATTTTCATTATCCTCATCATAATAAATAAAATGATGATAAATACTGTTAACTATTATTGTAAAGCTGAATTGTTCTATAATGATTGCTTTATTAAATTTATTTTATTCTAAGTTTAGATCCAAAGATATTATCATTTAATGTATTGATTAAGTTATTTTTTCTTCAGTTTATTTCTTTTATTAAACTGATAAGGGTATTCTTCTTTCTTGTTTAAATAATCGTAGTTTGTTATGTGTTTGTTAATATATATATATATTTTCAGAGATAAATGAAATAATAACCAAAAATACTAGCGTTTTATTATTACACATCTCTGTACTCCTTAAATTAATTGATTTAATGAATTTGTTACTAGTGGCAGGCTAAGTTATCATGCTTTTTCATAAGAAATATAATCTGTATATGGTTATATGATAACTCAAAATACTTATTTAGAAAAGAGTTTGATTTAGAGGGCTTAGTAATGTACACTGACTTACAAAAGTTGAGATTTTGAGCTTCACTTTCATTCAATTTTTTTAGGCATTCCAGAATTATTAGCAAAAAATTAACTTATTAAAGTGTTAAAATTGTTAATTGAAAATTATTTTAGTGATAATTTATTTATTAAATAATGAATAATATCCTGGTAAAATTTTCCCTTTTTTAAGGTTATTTTTGTAATGTTTTAAAACTTAAAGAAAAAGATTATAAACTTTATTACTTTGTAATCTTTTTTCCTTTTCATTTAACTTTGTGTTAAAATTTGTTGATGTAAGAATTTATGACAATTTGACTAATTTATTTATTTTTAAAAAAGTTCAAATGTGTAGCTGATTTGTTGATAATTAGAAAAATTAATTCCATATTTTATAGAATTTGAACAAAATAAATAAAGATCTTGGGATTAAAACAATTGAAAAGCACAAATTGTTTATTTATGTAGGAATATAAGAAAAAATAAACTTTCCTTATGAAAATTTATGTAAACTTTACATATTTTAAATCTGTAGTCTTAATTAGTTCTAAAATATTATTTTTATATTGTTTTTAGATTATAACTGTCAATTACTATTCATGAAAAGTAAAACTATGAAAATAATTATGGATGATCTAGAATTAGTATTAAAATTTAGATTTCTCTTAATAAATTAGTTTCATGCATATTGCTTATAACATATAAGATTATTATTGTTTGAAAAGTAGGTGAAATTGTGTGCAGAATATATGGGTGCTTAACTGCTTGCAAAATATAAACAAGTGAAAAGAGCTTTGAAATAAAAATGTTAAAGTACATACTGAAAAAAAATAGAAAAGCTTGGAAGTTTAAAAAGAGGGAGAGAATGAAAAATATTTATATTTCTATGATTGTCATATCATATATAAATGTAAAATCTGAGTATGTACCAGTCCATAAAATAGCTCTTTAAAAAATGTTACATAAAAGAATTGTAGCACAAAGGTTTCTAACTGTATCTGATATAGTTAAAAATGAGTTTTATGAAAATAAAAACTATTTGTAATTTTTAAATTTTAATTAATTATGTTAATTATATAATTAACATAAATGTAATTAATTATATTAAATTAGAGTGTAGAAGTTATATGGGATTGATAATTATGAATTAGAATAAAGTCTATTTTTCATCTTTATAGAATTAAATTCAAAGTTTGACACTAATTTAAGAGAAAAGAAGGAAAAAAAACAGGAGAAAAATATTTCTGAAGGAAAAATGACAGTCATGATCAGATTAGAAAATTATTGCTTTTTTTTAAATGATACATTTGTTCAAAATAATTAAATCCAGAATAATATAATAGTACATTGCAGAATATGTATGTGCAAAGGCAAATTTCCTTGACAAGGTCACAAAAATAATGATATTGAAATATTATATGTAAATAGCATAAATGCTGAAATGACAGAAACTCAACAAAAAACAAATTTGATTTATTAAATTAAAACTACTATACTTACTAAAAAGAAAAAGTAGGTGTAAAAATTTTGCCCTGGAAATTGATTTCATCATTTTACTTAAATTGTATTGATGATAAATGGAAATCAATTTCCTGACTATATTCAATGGAATGTTATAAAAAATACAGAGGGTAATCTTGGAATTATAAAAGTATTCTGGAGTATATTGTCAGCAAAGGAATTATCCTTTATTTCCTTTATGACTAGAGGTTGTTCTTCATCTCTAGTTATAAAGGCAATAAAAGCTAATTCACATGTGGGGAAGAAACAGCTAAAAAACCTCAGCTTGAATCAATCAAAAGAAAAAAGGACTTTGCTTGTGTGAATCCTCTATTTCCTGCACTTTAGAATTGAAATTATATGGTGGCCAAGAAAAGGTTTTAAAAAGTGGTGTGACACAACTTTGTTATTACTAAATTTACTGAAATTTTCAGATAACCTTAAGCAATAAGCAAAATTAATAGATCTGATTTTTCAAAATTGATAATATCTCCACCATTATAGAAATAAGACTGGAATTTGCCAAGAATGTGCTTTTTATCATTGGTCTACTAAATTCTGTCTGAAATGGTGTTTTTATACATTGTACTCAATGGTCTAAGGCCATTTTGGAAGACTTGGTTCTTTAAATAACCACACAAAATCTCATGAGGGTTCATTTCATTAGTTTTTTTTCTGTGGGCTGTAGAGTGGCCATTTAATGCCTTGTTCAATGAATCTCTTGGTGATCAAAGCATGATACTGTTCTAAAATGTATCCTGTAGCCAGGAAAACACATCAATAACTTGATGTGAAAGTGTGCCATCATGCATGAACCAGTTGATATTGACCATTTGATGATGTCTTGCTGTTGGTTCAAACTCCTCTGTAAATATTTGCCTTTACCTTGCACTAATAATTTCCATTGATGGATATGGGTTCAATTATGCATTTCCTGTTGAGTGCACACCACACCATTATTCCTTGCAAATGAAGAGGTAGTATTTTCATAGCCCTAGGTCTTCAGTTCTAGTTATTTACATATTCCTGGAGGTAGAAATGGATCCTCAGTACTAAATCAGATCTTGTTCAAGTTAGTTAATTCAATTACCCATTTTGTAGTTGTCACATTTTCAAAGTCTAGTCTGTGTTGGGATATCACATTCGTGCAATGGCTGACAGAGCTGAATTTTGTATGGAAATGGATCCAATATTGCCTTCATGGTCTGTAGAGATGATCTTTTGATGTATAGCTGTTATGAGGCGTTTTTGGTTGATGCAGTTGGAATTCTTCAAAAATTTTTCTGACTCATTTGTCATTCTCTGGGATCACTTATGTTGTTTTTTTTTTTACTTGAGTATGTGTGTAACAATTATATCCCTTTAAATTGCTTCTTTAATCTGAGAAAAAGCAACAAAAATTGCATTAAATCTTGAAAACGGACATTATCATTTTCTGGTCAGACATTTACTGTTTGACTGTCATATCAGATGGCACAGACTTGGGACCATATTCTTTGTCAAATTGGTGTTAAACTGTGGCATTACTATTTCCAAATCATAATACTATAGACCCTTGATTTAACAGACAAAAATTTATCCTAGAGGAAAAGTTTGGAACCTTTTTTTGCTAGTGCACATAGATTGGATTGATGAACATTAATAGTAAAAGCACTCCATTAGTTGCATTATAAACATTTCTGACTAATATGACCCAGATTAATGTCAGTGACCATCAGTTTTGGATCTGTCTAGAAATCAGATAAGATACTGAGAAATGAAAATGATTCTATGCATCAATCAAAATGACTTAAGTAAAAGATAGTTGAGAAAATTATTAAATTTAAACAAAAGATAATTAATGAAATTTGTTCTAAAACAAAACTGATTACAGTAGAGCCTCGATTATCCGACCCTCGAATAACCGAAACCTCGGTTAACCGACCGTCCTAGTTGGCAAATTTCAAATCTCCGCTAGTGATGTGGCGCTACAATATTTGGCTATGTCTTGGCTACTTTAACATTATTTTTACGTGTTTTAGCTGGCAACACTTATTCGACCATGAAAGGGAGCCAGTATTTAAACGAGGCTTAATTTTCTAATTTTAAACAATACAATAGCGACGATTATTATTTTAAAAAATTTTTGTTAGGCTTAACATCGATGAAAATTCAATGCAAAGTAGGTTAATAGCAATATACTAATATACTAATTACATGGGATATAATAATATACTACACTAATAATGGATTTTTTCATACTTTTCGGTTATCCGACTTTTCAATTATCCGACCAACCCCAGTCCCCAATTAGGGCGGATAATCGAGGTTCTACTGTAT
>NW_019384405.1:225679-232927 GCF_000671375.1 Centruroides sculpturatus | reverse complement strand
TGATACTGTTCTTGTACATTTTATTAAAATGAATGATTTTGATATTTTATTAGATTTCTATGTATTTAAAATTACTGATACACGAACAGAATCGGTTAGGGGACAGGCCAGGGGAGATATGTTTTTCATGTTTGAAGTACTATTGTGACTAAATTAAGTATATTTAAGTAATGAATTTAAGTGACCATAAAGAAGGTGGTGAGTTTTGAGAGATAATAACATTATTTCAAACACATTTTTGAAAAAAATGTGATTTTTTTCTCATGGACGTTGAAAGTACCTCTTAACTTAGAATGACCCTAATATTAAATGAATAAATAAGACAACAATTAGTGAAAATTCTGATTTTATTGACTGGCAGTTTTAATACATTTTAAAATAAAAGTTAACTATAATTCAGAAATGGACAGCATGCCGAACATTGACATTAGCATTTAACGCCTATATCTTAAGAAGTTTCTCCTATAAAATAAAAGTTGTATAACACAAAGATTTATGAATTATTGCATTATCTGTTGTCAAAAATAGCATCAGGCCAATGCATAATTGAAGTAAGAAGTACTAGCAATTTGAACTATTGTATTGCAAATAAATAATTAAAATAGTTAACATTTAAAGCACTGAACCATGTTAAGCAATGACGAATTATTGCTATGTCTAATTATGTTGTGATACTAGATTTATTTCTAGCCACTTCTGACTGCTCACTTCTAGAATTCTAAGTAGTTTATTCAGAATAGTTTTTATATGTTAAGATTGACATTATCATTTCTGTTGCACTATTACTATAAAGAGAGCAATATGTGCTAGTATAAATATACAGTATATTTTTTTAATGATGATGATAAAATTATGATCATAATGAATAAATGAATCATTTTTACTTCTTCCATTATTTTAAAAACAACTAGACTGACTCACCAACTTGATGCTATTCAAAGATACTCATAATAATTATTTATTTCATCCTCATAACCATTAGATTTCTTAGCATTCTGTGTTAATGAACATGATCCTGGTTAAGACTGATAATAATTAGTCGACCCCCTATAACACTGTTGATTATTCCGTTTTATATGAATTCCATGTTGTACGAATCACTTAGATTCTACATATGTGTGCCGGGCTGTGAACGGCTCACATATTTGTAGAATCTAAGTGACTCGTACAACGTGGAATTCATATAAAACGGAATAATCAACAGTGTTATGGGGGGGTTGACTGTACACATTATTACAAGTTGAAGCTTATAATATGAAAATAGAGTTTAAAATGCCTATATATTTAAATATGATGCTAACAATAACTGAACTCTAATTACAATAAGCAAAGTTTTATAATTGTGATTTAATATATATGTTTTGGACCTGTTATTTTGATAACATTAAAGAACTGTTAACAATATCTGTGATTACAGTAAGAAGAGTTTACTGTATTTACAAAATTTGAACTGAAATAGATGGTGTTATCATTGCATAACTATCATAATTTTAATTATTAAGGTATTTAAGTGATAGAAATTCTTATTTCTAATTCAAATTTTGTAAAATAATTTAATTAAAATATAGTGTTATACTTAAAAAGTCAAGCAGTAATATTTAAATGTACAAAAAACAAAAAAACTTAATTTTATTTTAATTTCAAGAAATGTTAATGTTCTCCAATAAATTAATCCATTAATTGTTCATATTTAATATTCAAAGCAATATTTAAAAACTGAATAAGACTGTCTTTAACTATAAACTGTTTGTAGTATTGTATTTCTAAAAATAGATCAAATTATAAGGATGGGCTGATTATTAAGTTAGCTGATTAAGGATAAATGATTAATTAGGACTGTATAATCATTGAATCATACAATTAATTGTTAACTAATCAAGTATTTTTAAAAATATCTTATAAAATTCCAATTTTTTTTAAATTTTAGTTTTTATACAGCCTGTTTTATTTTTGCTTTGTATCTACCAATTAAATATATGAATATTTATTTTATTATATATTTATAGTTTAAAGTAGTAGTAAAATATTGAAAAATGAATTATATAAGTAGTCTTCAATTAAGTTAGGTTACTACTATAAAGTTAACAACTGGTTAATAACTAGAATTTTATGTATTTACATAGAAGCATATGTAAAATGCATATTTAGGCTTGGCTTTGGAGTAAATGAAACTTTACTCTGAAAATATGTCTAAAAATTATCAGCTTAATTCTACTGAAATTTTATCCCATAAAATTCAAGCACTTGCCAGACACTGATACCCTCTTTTATCAAAAATGCTCAAGACTGTGCAAGTAAACCCTTCCCATACTACACTTTGATGTGTTAGCATGCAAATTATAATAGATTATCCTTCTGCTGATCATTTTCTATCAGCTGACTGAATTTCTTCACTTTATATTCAATAGAATTTTTGTAATTAATTTTTTTTAAATGATATGTTTGATTTTGACTGCAACTGGTAACAATGGGAAAAGTAAAGGCATCCACGAATGTTCTATTAAGAAGTTTTTTGCTGAATTTGAAGATCAAACTTTTAGCACTGATGGCATTGTTTTGTTATGTCTATGTGGGAAGGCTATAAATACAGAAAGGAAGTTTCACATCCTACAATATATTGACACATTGTTGCATAAAGCAGCTCTGAATAAATCCTGCAAGCAAAATCCCCTTCTCATTGAAGAGAATTAATTAACCATAGCTATCCCAATATATCTTGGACTTAGCAAATGCTTTTAACGTTCCTTTTTACAAACTGAATAATCACGCATTCTATCAATTTCTGGAGAAATACGTTCAAGAAAACATACCTGACAAATCAACAATTAGGAAATCAAAATGCTTTGAAGATACATTAAGTTGGATAAGAGTAGCTATGACTGGCAAATACATATGGATATTTGTTGATGAAAATTGAGACTTGACATTCCAACCTGTGTATAGGAATACTGGAAAAAGAAGTGCCTGGTATGATTTTTCTTCTATGTTACAGAATTTTGGAAGTAATCAATCACGAGACAATATACATAAACCAACAAATATAACAATAATACATATAAAGAGCCAACAACTATTGGATTACATTGCAATTATTTTAAATTAATTACTAAATAATTTGTCACTAGAGGGAGGCATTAGGTGCCATCTCTTGTTAGATTTAATAATTATAATTAAATTAAATAATTTAGAAAATTCTGGAAGAAAAGAATCAGCCCAGAGTGGGACTCAAACCCACAACTGCTGTTTACTGAGTAGATGTGTTGCCAGTTATGCTACCTGAGCCTCCAGTCTGATCTCCTCTTCCAGATATGTGTAAACAAGAGGTAACCATCTTTGGTTACATATGGTTGGGGATGCATCCAGTGTTTGCATTCATGTAACTGAGGATGGTTATCTCTTGTTTAAATATATCTGGAAGAGGAGATCAGACTGGAGGCTCAGGTAGCATAACTGGCAATGTATCCTCACAGTAAGCTGCAGTTGTGGGTTTGAGTCCCGCTCTGGGCCAATTCTTTTCTTCCAGAATTTTCTAAATTATTTAATTTAATTATAATTATTAAATCTAACAAGAGATGGCTCCTAATGCCTCCCTCTAGTGACAAATTATTTAGTAATTAATTTAAAATAATTGCGATATAATAGCCCTATATAATCAGGTAGTTGTTGGCTTGAACAAGACAATAGCACATTTATTTGAAAAGCCCTAGGAGTTATTTATCCAGAAGGAATAAAGTATGATTCCATTTTTTTTTTCCTTTTTGACTGATGGCTATCCTATATATTAAGGCATGCAAGGAACTTCAAGTATAGTAATACCTCAGTTTGATAATGGCGTTTGCAACATCAGTGGAATCATGCTCAACATTCCAAATGCCGTTGTCAAACTTCTAAGTTTACAGGATGGTGGTACTAAATGTCTGACGTACACATTTTTGTATTCTTCTAATACGAAAATGTAATTCTAATTCTTCCAGAATACTTCTAAATAGTTCGATCAATCAGCTGTCCTTTTCACTTGGGACTATTTGTCACATTTTTGTGTTGAAAACATCGGCAGCAACCTTGCTAATATAATCTACATTTCAACTTCACTTTTAAAACACAAGATTCCTGCATTTTGGTGAATTTCCCCAGTTAATACATATATAAAAAAAAAAACTTTTTTCAAATTACTAGTTTTAAACAGTTCAGAAGTTTATTGTTAAATTTGCCATTTATCAATATTTTTATCTTGATTTAATATTCAGAACTATGACCTTGGAATATATAGAAAAGCATTTGAGTGTTTCTTGGTTAAGAATTTTAATTGAAATGAATTTTTATGATGCTAATCTGAATTTTCATCTCTCTGTTCCAGTTTGTAATATGTATAGTATATCCATGATGTAGTTCCATTAACAATAATATTCTAAGAAGTCTTTCTTGCATACATAATTCAAGAAACATGGAACAATAAATAATTTGTAT
Organism: Centruroides sculpturatus; assembly: GCF_000671375.1. Lineage (NCBI taxonomy): Eukaryota > Metazoa > Arthropoda > Arachnida > Scorpiones > Buthidae > Centruroides > Centruroides sculpturatus. The sequence goes on along the minus strand of NW_019384405.1, from coordinate 228,460 downwards.
TCCTTTAGATCTAGATTAAATGCTGACAAACCTATTGAGCAAATACAGCATTGATCTTGAACTGCACATCACTTAATTCTACAATAGTGAAATAATTTTCTTTCAAATTCTGAGCATATAGATGGATATTATTACATGTAAAATTTAGGTACAGAATTCTGTGCCAGCACATACAAATAGATATTTATCATGTAGAAGTTGAGACAGAAAACTGTCCAGTGAAGCATGCTGGGGATTTTTCCATGATCCTGGAGAAAACCCAGGGTCTTGTAGTGGGTAATTACTATCTATAAAATAAATTGTTACTTTTACTAACAAAATATATAATCTTTGAGTGTATAATCTATTAATAAAGAAACATTTTACGTTATTCATTTGTTCAAAAACAAAAAAAAAAAAATGGCACAAGGGCACCTGCTAAGGAGAAATAAAGACATTTGGTCTAATGAGAAAAAGACATTTGCTCTAACTGGGGATGTCAAGCATTTATATGATGCCCTTTGAGCATCATACAAATGCTTGACATCCCAGTTAAAGCAAAAGATTGGGTCAGTTCATGTGTTTCATTCAGAAATGGAGGATAATCAGGAAACCAGATTCCACACTATTATTTTATTGCTCATGTGTTTATTTTCATTCACTCCCATGTATTGTCAGTTTCCATGTCAAAATATTTTGACCTGGATTATGGCTATGCAGATGACAGTTTTCACTTGTCAATGTCAAAAGTTAATTAGGGTTCATTTTATTTTAAGTTTGTAAATGTTCGTTATTCAATTTCTAATTTTGGAAAAAAAAGATTATTTTTTCCAAGTTTTATTCATTTCACACCTAAAATTATGATTAGTTTTGTAGAAGATTAATTTATTATAAATCTTATTTAAAACCTGTAATGTATTTAATTTTTTGAAATGTTTTTCTTTTGTTTTCATTTTGTGAACAGACATTTTTTTTTTCTAATAAAAATTTCAAATTTATTTAATTGAAAACTGGTTCTAGAGTTTTAATTATTATATATATTCTTAAATTATTGTTTAAATGTATAATATGTTATTTAATTATAATAATTATAAATATATAATTTTTCCTGAAAAGCTTTGATACAAAATGCTTTTCCAAGGTAAAAACTGAAAAATTACTGAAGTATTTTCTGAAAATGGTTGTGGAATTTGAAAGGATTGAATGATTTTAAATTTTCTGTTTTAAAAAAACATTTTGTATCAGTTGTTATAATGTTGTTCTTAAATGTAATTTATTTTTTTTATAGGTGAATGACGATTTTGAATTGTCTTATAGTAAATTTTTATAAATCAAGAGATTCACTATGGGGAACAGATATTAAGAAGTACTCATGGATGGATACATACCTAGCAAGTGATAATTTATATTATGCGATGGGGGTTAGTACATCATCTTTCCCATCAACCATTTCTGTTCAGCAATCTGAACAAGATACATATAATCAAGCTTCCCAAACTCAGAATGCTTGTGGTATATTTTCTTCAACTTCAATGGACCAATTTAGTAAAGAGAAGAAAAGAAAAGGAACAACTTTATCAACACTTCGCAAAAGACTCACGAGAAGAAGAAGAACAAGTAAAAGTTATGATCATGGACAAATATTTAGAGAATTTCTGAGCAGTTGGCCTCCACGAGATATAATTGCTCTTGTAGAAGAATATGAAGCAACAGCATCATTGAAAGAACTTTCTAATCAGGCTGAAATTGCAAGACCAATAACAAATAGTTGCAAACAGGACCTTGGAGAGTTATTCCAGTACAAATATTGCTCTGATATTAATCTTATTTACCAAGGAACAGTTTTTGCAGTTCATCGTGCAATTTTAGCTGCAAGGTGCCCATTTTTTCGTGAGCTGCTCAATAGTTTATCTTCAATATGTACAGAAGTAGCTGTTGATATTGACATTGCAGGAGTAAGTGTTGAAATGTTCAATGAACTTTTGAGGTATCTTTACACAGGTGAATTATCTGTTGCTCCAACATATGAAGGAAATTTGAGTGTTCTTTTTCAGTTAAGTGAGCAATTTGGTATACCTAATCCTTTAGAAGAAGATTTAAGGTATCTTCTTGAAACAGGGATTTATAGTGATGTTTCAATTGCATTTACATCAGAAATGGTGAGCTTTAACTGTGGTGCAACATCATATTTATGTGATCATTCCAGCTTAGATAATACTGATAAATCTTGTAAAATATGTGTTAGGGAAGCAGAATTTTGGTGTCACAGAGCAATTTTATCAGCTCGATCTTCATTTTTTCGAAATGTGATTCGCCGAAGACAGAGATCTAAAGATATGAATGATATGCAACAAGCAAGAATAATTCTAGATGAAGCAATCATTCCTCGTCGTTATGCACAGATTTTGATCCAAGCACTTTATCAAGATACATTAGATCTTGGATCACTTTTAATGGCAGCTTCAAAACGAGGAAATTTACCTGAGATTCATTTACAAAGGATCTTAATAGAAGAAGCAATGCAATTATGTGAAGTAGCTCGATTTATAGAAATGGAATCTTTAGTACAGTGTAAGTTAATTTTTGTGCTTTTATTTGAAATAAAAAATTAATTATTTTTTTATGTAGTAATTATAATATCTATTATTTTTTAATGATATATATTGTTATAGAATAATTTATTTCATAAAGTAATTATATTATAGTTTATTGTATTTCCAATACATACATCTGTTTCAAAGCTGATAGGAAAATATGGCTTTCCTCTTCAAAGCTGAATTTATTATTTTCAGTTAATGTGGT
>NW_019384405.1:196662-219180 GCF_000671375.1 Centruroides sculpturatus | reverse complement strand
AAGTAGTAAAAAGAAATAAATGAATGAATGAATAAATAAATACATTATAAGTATTTATGAATTAAAAAAATATATATACACGAGAATCAAACCCAGGAACTCAAGCATAAGAGTCAGGATCATTACCACTCAGCCACAGGACGCTCAAATGAAAGCACGTATAATTTATATATAAAGTACTAAAAAAACTTTAAGTTCGTTTTTCTTGATTATATTTGAGTATTGCACTTTAGTATTTTACAGGTAGTACACTCACATGGTGTACTATCTCTACACCAAAGATCATCAAAATCCATTTCCCCAAAGCAGTAGGGTCTCCTTGTAAGACAGAAAACAATTTAAACAATTTGCTTAACATTAACTGACTCAAAAATATTAAGGCAGGTTGATAGTAATGGCTTTAGTAAACTAGAAGATCAATATGGTCAAACGAAATCAACAGGATGCCCGTCAAAGCTTATACTAACAGGGAAAAAATGAGCTATTGTTTGTCAGATTGCCAGTAACAAACATCATTTTGATAGCTAGCAGCAATCTATGAGTGTAATGTTGGTAACTATTAGAAGAATTTTTGTCTTACTTTTAGCATTATACACATTTAATATTTTAGACATTTTTTCTGTTTATTCTATTTTATTTATATAATTTATTTTGTTTTTGCAATTTTTATTTTGTTTTATTATGTTGGTTGATTTTCTTTTTATGTATTTTATCTTTTTTTGTTATGGGTCTTGTTATTTATTGGGGAGGAGATCTGCTGTCCAGCGACATTTCCTAATGTAGATGAAATAAAATTAAAAAAAAGAGTTGTGCAGACATACCAGCATCTTGTATATAAGTCAAGAAAACCTGTCCCATCACTAAAGTCTGTTCACAAGGAGAAATGTTGGTTAATGTTACCTATGGTTCCAAAATGGCCATGCTTCTGACTGTTTGTGGTCCAGACAGACTCCTCCTGGAGGGGAGCCACCAGCAGGCCGCCAATTGCCAAATGTCACTAGTTATTGATTCACAGTTGTTCTTGAACAAAATAAATAAACAAAAAAAGGAAACATCTACTAAAAATGTAGCTAATCTAATGGAAACGAATCTAACCAAAGCGCAGCCATTTTGGAACCATAGGTAACATTAACCAAAATGTTTACTATGGGCCAAAGATAAAATGAGCTGGATGGACAAGTGAAAACAAATTATCTGGAGTGAGGAGAAAAAGTTTAACCTTGATGGTCCAGATGTTGGAGCCACTACTGGCATGATTTGAGAAGGGAGGAAAGACTATATGACAAACAACAAGATGGTGGATCATTTTTGGTGTGTGGTGGTTTTATTTACTAAGGAAAGACTCTGCTTGATTTTTTACAAAGGCATACAAAAAGCAAATGATTATCAGGACATGTTGGTGAGCAATCTCTTGCCTTTTGCAGAATGTATTGCTGGGAATCAATGGTTCTTTCAGCAGGACACTGCTCCCATTCACACAGCAAACTCTATATAACTTACTATATAGAGCTATATAGAGTTTGCTGTGTGAATGGGAATGCTAAAAACTATAGAATTTTTAGCTAATTGGGTGCCTATTTCCTGATCTTAATCCAATGGAAATTCTGGCTAGAGCCATATATGTAAATTGGCATCAATATAATATTGTGGAGGAACTAAAACTAGCTTAAAACTTGTCACTAGAAGAGATAAGTATATTTGTCCTCCAAAAACTCATACACTCAATACCAGACCACATTTACAAAGGTGTTTTAGCCAAAGGAAGCTTTATTGTATATTAGGTTATTGTTAAATATAATTTATTAATGTGTCATTAATTGTTTCAGTTAATTTTGTTGTGCCTTTATATTTTTGGGACAGTCAATTGATTGTAATTCTTTCAAATTGTTGTTTATTTTCTTTCTATCTTAATAAATTGTTATATATGCATTTGTGAAAGTTCAAGCAAGCCAAAAATAAATTATTTTTGCAAAGTTTTCAGTGTGAATAATTTTATACAGAAATCTATTAGTGCCTTTATATTTAGGGGATGCACCTTAATCTTGAATTGTCTTTCATGAAACAGTTCTCATTAGCAAAAAGTTATGTTGATGTTATTTCTTTGTCTGATTGCTTTGTTCTTGGAACCTGAAAAAGCAATAAGAATATATAGATATGTAAAAGTTTTGTTAGACTTGGTGAATGAAAAATAAATAATAATAATTAAATTTGTGATTGCTTACACTTGCAAATTTTAAATAATTCTGTTAATTTTTATCATTTAAAAAAAAAATATTCATGGTGAAATTGACACTGAATACAGTAGCAGCATAATGAAGTAGTACTGTTTATGATGGTGGTAACTGAGATATTACTATACTTCAGATAGATGATTGATATGGAATAATAATAAAATTATTATTTTTATATAATACAAAAATAAATTATTAAATTAATATACATGTATTAAAAACAGTTATCTTAATTATACTATTATGTTTCTTCTTTTATAAAAAAAAATTGTATATCAATTATAGGCAAGTGAACTTGAAATTCTGCAAGCTGTTTTGAAATGGGGTGAACAGCAACTTTGTAAAAGAGTGGAGGAGAGAGGTTAGTGGATTTGATAAATTCTTAAATTATGCTATAACCAAATGTATATTTTTATTTATCATTTTATTTGTCTGTGTAATTTTTATTTTAAAAATCTTTTATATTTTTTTTATTTAAAATTATAATTTAGTTTTAAAGTGTACATTTTGCTTTCTAGAACCAAATATAGTCAGTCATACAGCTCATAGTGTAAGTAGAAGGGGTCTTCGTAAAAGAGATCTAAGTGATCTAGAACTGAGAGAATTACTTTCTGATCTTCTTTGTCATGTACGTATAGACCATATTTTACCACCAGATAGTGAATTGTTAATGTCTACTATTAAAAGAGGACTTATTAGTACTCCACCTTCATTTATGTTGGGAGATGATTTCTGTATTGATCACAATTCATGTATGAGAACACATACATGGATCAGGAGTCGAGGTAGTCGAGGTCTTTATGTTCGACCCAGATTATTTACTCCCTATGTGGAAGAAGCAAAGGTAAAAGAATTTAAGAAGTTTTTAAAAATTAAAAAGATCTTTTATGAAATTTATTTATTTTTTCAATTTGTTACAAAGGCTTGGCTAGAAGAACAGTTAGGACAAGAAGCAGAAGTTGGACGTCGCAGAGTTTGGCCCATTTCTCACATTCCTGATACATTATATATGGTAGAAAAACCTCTTGCACTTCAAGAGGGGTTTGTACCTTTTGGTCATCTCTGTTCAACTGTAGCTCGTGAACATATAAAAGAAATATTAATAGGTAAATGAATGTTTCCATTTGTTTTATCATTACTAGATTAATCATAACACAAAAACATTCTTATACACAAGAAGAGTTAGGAGAAAAGGGAAATCAGTTAAGAGAAGATAGTATGGATCATTGTAAACAGAATATTTTATATTAACATAAATAGTATTCTCAATAGTTTCTGAGATACAGCTGTTTTTAAGTTTCTTATTTACATATAGTAATAATGAATGATAAATGTGTTACATTCACAATTGCTCAAAAATTGAACTGTGTGCCTCATTACACTGTACAATTTGTGTCTAAAGATGATATGTTTCTCTGAGTGCAGCTTGCCCTTCTTTTACATGAGTAGCAGCATCCAAAATACAATCAAGCAATTCTTGTGTATTCAGCTTTGGTAAACATTCATTTTCAGCCATTCCAATAATAATCTTTGGACACAAGTTGTAATGTGTATTGAGATTTATGGTTCAATTTTTGTGCATTCTGTTGTGAATATAACATATACATATACCTGGAAGAGGAGATCAGATTGGAGGCTCAAATAGTATAAATGGCAACACATCTGCTCAGTAAGTGGCAGTTGTGGATTTGAGTCCCACTCTTGGCTGATTCTTTTCTTCCAGAATTTTCTAAATTANCTTATCCAAATATGCAAAATAATCTTAAGATCCTGTATGAAGTTTTTCTGAAGAAGTTTCAACTTGCAAGTTTGTTTTTTTATGAATGATGATAGTTGTTTACACAGAACTGGGCTAATCAACAAATACCTTGAAATTGAGAATATCCAGAGAATGAAGTGCTCAGCTAGATCTGACCTGAATCCCATAGAGTCTGTCAGTGATGCCCTAAGAAGACTACTTGCAGGACATCGTTTTCCATTAACATTTTATTGGCACAGCATCTCAGTGCTCTTATATGCCAAAACAAGCTGGCACACAGCAGAGCATGCTCTTATAAACAAAGTAGGACATGTATTTCAAAAAAAAAAAAAACAGCAATTTTTCAAAATAAGAGAATGTTGTTATTTGCATGAAAATATAGTAATTTATCAAAATATAAATATGACTTAAAACATATATTAGTAACCTATAAGGCTACTATGATACTAGTTAATTTCACAATATGTCTAACTCAGCAACCTAAAACCAGGAATAAGAACATTCACTTTAAAACTGCAAACATTTTCTTCCATCTTGAATGGATATCTTCAGGCTGATGTTCAAAAATAGAACTGCAAGTTTTGGAACAAACAGATTCAAATATGCTTGATCCAAAAAAGCAGTTCTGTTTTCTAACATTAGCCTGAGGATGCCCATTCAAGATGGAAGAGAATGTTTGCTGTTTTAAAGTGAGTGTTCTTATTGTTGTCTTTAGGTTATTGAGTTAGTTGTACAAGGTGATTATAATTATTACCCTATTCAGATCTGTATAGAGCCTGTTCTCATTGACATATTTTGATGAAACTTGGTATATACATTATATGGACGGAGCATGGGGGAAGGAAAATACAAAAAAACATTTTAGTTCAAATTTATACCACTAGGTGAAAAAATGGTGCATGAAGAACAAGAAACGTAAAATGGGAACACGCAAAAGGTTTTTATTCACAACATTTGTTCAATGTGCAATCTATTTGCATCAATCACATGTTCAAAGCACCTTACAGCATGTTCAACAGTAGCCCGATAGGTTTCTTGAGGAATTGCAGCAACATAGTGTATTATGCTTGCTTTCAATTCAGACAGATTCCGTATGCCTCCTCTATAGACATGATCTTTCAGATATCCCCACAATAAAAAGCCACAGGGATTCAAGTCTGGAGAATGAGGAGGCCAGACATTCTGAAAACTAATCAAAATTACCCGATCATCTCCAAATTTGTCATGATGCAGTTCCTTCACTTGTCGGGCAAAATGTAGTGTCACCCCATCTTGCATGAAGACAGTAGTCTCTAAACATCCTCGTTCTTGTCAAGCAGGAATGACATGATGCAGTAGAAGTTCACAGTAACAGGTTTATCACAGAACACCTTTTAGGGCCTTGAAGTGTGATCTTCTCAAAGAAAAAGGGACCAAGAATGAAGTCAAATTGAAACTACACCAAACAGTGATGTAAGCAGAGGGCAGAGATTGTTCATGCACAACATCAGGTCTTACAGTACCCCCATATGTGACAGTTCTGAGTATTCACTGTTCTGTCTATGGTGAAATGCACCTCGTCTGACTACAAAATGTTCCATGGCCGTGCATTGTCAATGGCTAATCTGGCCTAAAACCAGCAAGCAAACTCTATGCGTTGTTTTAGATCTTGATGGTGCATCTTTTGGAACATGTGGATCTTGTACAGATACCACTGTAAAATGGATTGCATAAATTTTTGAACTGTAGACCAAGGAAGAGACAAATCACATAACACTGCTCGAGCAATTGTTGGGAAGCGTTTGCTCTGTCAATCAAAGCAATGGCGACTTGCTCCACAGTTTCATTTGAAATCCTTTTCCAACCTCTTCCTGGCAATACTCCCAACTTTCCAGTCTCTTCAAATTTGGTAATCATCTTTCTCAAACCATATCCCCTACATAGGCCCTATTCACAAGCTTTTCATGTGTCGATATGCTCATACTGCAGCCAAACCATTACTGCTATTCTGATAAAACAACTTTACCAGTAAAGCTTGATCTTTCTTCTGTAAAGACATGATAAAGAACAACATTGACTACTGGCTTTTTAAAAGGGTTTTAATTTGCATAGCATCAGCTGCATGCACCATTTTTTCACCTAGTGGTAGAAATTTGAACTAAATATTTTTTTGCATTTTCCTTTTCCCCATTGTCCATATAACGTATATACCAAGTTTCATCAAAATACGTCAATGAGAACAGGCTCTATACAGTAATACTTGTAATTAAAGTTGCCTGAGTAGGGCAACGTTAATTATAAGTATTATTAATAAAATTGAAGACAAAACTGTCCAAAAAAGATCACCATTTATTATTTTTTGTGTTCCAAGACTTAACACATTCTTGGCGACTGACCTTTCTTTGTAGGCTGCTTGTCGCTGGAAAATTACAAAGAGTCCTTTTAAAAAACACAAAACACATCCAATTAAAATTACAAAAATTTCTGAAAAAGGAACTGATGACATACAGTTGTCCTGCTTACATCCATCTATACCTTCTTTTGGGGATTTCTTCTGCTTTTTATCTACTAGAAATTGGTGCTGGAAAATTAAATTTTATTAAAAATAATTCTCCAGTGGACGAACATTTACAGAAATTTCTACATGTATTGTCACCAGGGGGCAGCTTTTCTAAAAATCTACATTTTCCAGCACCAATTTCTAGTAGATAAAAAGCAGAAGAAACCCCCAAAAGAAGGTATAGATGGATGTAAGCAGAACAACTGTATGTCACCAGTTCCTTTTTCAGAAATTTTTGTAATTTTAATTGGATGTGTTTTGTGTTTTTTAAAAGGACTATTAAAAAATGCACACGTAACGCCGACCTCAGTGTCTTCTTTTTACAATATAGTATTTTGGCGTGATCGTCAGCATAATGATCATTAAAAGGACTCTCTGTAATTTTCTGGCTACAAGCAGCCTACAAAGAAAGGCCAGTCACCGAGAATGTGCTAGTATTGGAACACAAAAAATAATGAATGGTGATCCTTTTCGGACAGTTTTGTCTTCAATTTTATTAAAAATAATTCTCCATCGGACGAACATTTACAGATATAAGTATTATGTTTTTTAAATTATAAAATTATATAATCAGTAGATTGTAGATTTAATAAAGACTATTTTGCACAGTGTATTTTAAAATTAATGTAAAAATATGAATTGGTACAAACATGGTTACTTTTTGACATAATCACTGTGAAGATTGAGGCATTTGTCATATCTGTGGATGAGCTTTTCCATCCTCTTGTCATAGAATGTTGCCGCGAATGACTTGAGATGGGCCCTAATGTTTTTTTTTTTTTTTGAAAATTATCATTAGTCTCGAACCTCTGCTCTCCTAGTCACTTTTTCTGTTCAGGAAAGAAGTAGAAGTCACTCAGTGCTAAATCAGGACTATACGCTTGGTGTTTAAAGGTAGTGAAGACTTCCACCCAGCTTAAAACTTTTTAATGTGTGAAGACTTTCACCTCTTTCCTGAACTAAAATGAACTGAGATTTATAAGTTATTTGTATATTTTTGTTAAATTGTTCTAAATTAGAATTATTTTAAAATAGATTGTGAAGATTTTATTGCTGAATCAATTACACTGGAAACACTTGTGCCTGTTTTACAATGGAGTGAACAACCACATGGTTCTCCTTGGGTTTATCGACAAGCTTTAAATTTTATTCGTGAAGAATTCAGTTCTGTAGCTGCTTCACCAACATTATTTCAGTTGGAAAGAAATCATTTATTAGAAGTTGTAAAATCTGATTTTTTACAAGTAGGTTGAATTTTTAAAATTTATGAAGTTACATTTTCATATCATATTAAATAAAATTTATCATCATTATATTTTAAATTTGTTATATTAGAAGGTAGAGAGATCTTTGGCCAATGCTAAAAGTACTGACCAAAGTTTGTAACCATACATTACTGAATGTTAAGAAACTTAACAATATGACAAGTTTTAATAATTACTGGTTTATGAAGAGTTATTAATACATTAAACTATGACTGTCTTTGAATTGTTTGTGTTATGTATTAATTAAAATAGGTATTCGCTACACTCAGGTTTCTTTTAAACCCTTCGGGAGACTATGGCCTTGCAGCCTTAAATCTGCACGCCAACATCAAAATAGAGGGTACTTTAGTCATACATATGCTGTTCAGCGAGATCCTACCTTTCTCTACTATCTATCTCCTCTTCCTTCTTCTTCCCCTCCCCCTTCCCTTACCCTCTTTTTTGCTGGCTAAACACCTCATGTACGGCCAAAGTCTTTCTTGTATGTATGTATGTATTAAAATATCAAAAAGATAGGTGATCCTATATTACTTATTTATTAGAATTATATCTAGTCTATTATCCCTTTGCTGTCAGGTATGATAGTTCTACCATATTACAATTCATACTCTTCAGTCTTTAAGACTGACTGACTTCATATTTATTCATATATTAGATTTTCAATGAGATGGTGCTTTCAGAAGAGAGCTTGGTGTGTTCTTCTGGCTGATTGTGCTGATTAAAAGTGTCTGTCTGTGAGAAGTGTAGGCTTACTGAGATTATATATTGAATTGTTTTGGGTGTTTTATGCATAGATTGTGTTCAAACTAGCAACTGTGTACTTTTTGTAAATGTACTTTCTATAATTCTTTGTTTCATTATCTAATCCTGTTTAGCATTTAAGAAGCTAAACAAACAGACTTTAAATGCAATCTCAGGAAACAGTTTTCTTCTGTCCAATTACCTGTTTGACACAAATTAATCCAGTTTGTCAATAAAAGAAGGATAAGAACATAAAGATGTCAATCATGTAAAAGTTTTCTCATTCTTAATTGCCATCATTTTGTTCTATTAGTGACATTGTTAGTGATGATGTTCCTAGTTAGAATGGAGATAATTTGATATTAATTTTTCACACTTGCCTTGTATTACACAGCACAAGTTTGGACAAGTGCACTGCGTATCTTGCCAACCACACGACTGTGTCGCGCGATTACCCTGTCTCGTATACTTACGCATCTTGCTCCTCAGCACCTGCTGACACCAGAAATATAACGCTTACCTAGATGATATCTTTTAATTTATATGAATGTTTAACAGAATAATATACAGCCTATGTCCACCCTAAAGGTCCATTCTAAATATTGGTGAAAGAATTTTTGAAATCGGATGAGTAGTTTCAGAGATTACCTTCTACATCCAAACTTACAAACTTACCTTTTTATAATATTAGTATAGATAATCATACCGTGTTGTTATCAAGTGTAGCTGTTTTGACTTGAAAATAAGTTTTTATGGCCCTAGTTTTAGCTATTATAAGTACAAATAGTTTTAAGTCAAGGACTGAATGTGTTTGTGAATTACACAATATGCTTGATTTCTAAACTTTTGTGTATCTTTTTGAAAGTTAAACATCAATGAATATTGAAAAGTTTTTGAATATAGTTATATATTTACATTTCCTTACAGGTAAAGAAAATTTTGTTTTTGTTGTCTGTCATGTTGATCTACAGACATCACAATTGTCATTATCTTCTATTTGAATATCAGCTTTCCATGTTATCTAACAATGGTAAAAATTAAAATCAAGTTTTAAAATTTTAACTTGATTTTCTGGACTCTGCTACAGAAACAAAAAATATTTCTAACTGTATTTCAATTTTTGTTTTCATATTACTTTTCTATAGATGCTTTACAATTTATAAATACAATAAATTCTCCCACATCTGGCTCTTCCATATCTAGACTGATCAAAGATAATCAAAAATTTTCAAAAATATTGTACATTATGCCAAATCTTACATTTCCATACTGCAGTGGTGTTTAAAGGTAGTGAAGACTTCCACCCAGCTTAAAACTTTTTAATGTGTGAAGACTTCACCTCTTTCCTGAACTAAAATGAACTGAGATTTATAAGTTATTTGTATATTTTTGTTAAATTGTTCTAAATTAGAATTATTTTAAAATAGATTGTGAAGATTTTATTGCTGAATCAATTACACTGGAAACACTTGTGCCTGTTTTACAATGGAGTGAACAACCACATGGTTCTCCTTGGGTTTATCGACAAGCTTTAAATTTTATTCGTGAAGAATTCAGTTCTGTAGCTGCTTCACCAACATTATTTCAGTTGGAAAGAAATCATTTATTAGAAGTTGTAAAATCTGATTTTTTACAAGTAGGTTGAATTTTTAAAATTTATGAAGTTACATTTTCATATCATATTAAATAAAATTTATCATCATTATATTTTAAATTTGTTATATTAGAAGGTAGAGAGATCTTTGGCCAATGCTAAAAGTACTGACCAAAGTTTGTAACCATACATTACTGAATGTTAAGAAACTTAACAATATGACAAGTTTTAATAATTACTGGTTTATGAAGAGTTATTAATACATTAAACTATGACTGTCTTTGAATTGTTTGTGTTATGTATTAATTAAAATAGGTATTCGCTACACTCAGGTTTCTTTTAAACCCTTCGGGAGACTATGGCCTTGCAGCCTTAAATCTGCACGCCAACATCAAAATAGAGGGTACTTTAGTCATACATATGCTGTTCAGCGAGATCCTACCTTTCTCTACTATCTATCTCCTCTTCCTTCTTCTTCCCCTCCCCCTTCCCTTACCCTCTTTTTTGCTGGCTAAACACCTCATGTACGGCCAAAGTCTTTCTTGTATGTATGTATGTATGTATGTATTAAAATATCAAAAAGATAGGTGATCCTATATTACTTATTTATTAGAATTATATCTAGTCTATTATCCCTTTGCTGTCAGGTATGATAGTTCTACCATATTACAATTCATACTCTTCAGTCTTTAAGACTGACTGACTTCATATTTATTCATATATTAGATTTTCAATGAGATGGTGCTTTCAGAAGAGAGCTTGGTGTGTTCTTCTGGCTGATTGTGCTGATTAAAAGTGTCTGTCTGTGAGAAGTGTAGGCTTACTGAGATTATATATTGAATTGTTTTGGATGTTTTATGCATAGATTGTGTTCAAACTAGCAACTGTGTACTTTTTGTAAATGTACTTTCTATAATTCTTTGTTTCATTATCTAATCCTGTTTAGCATTTAAGAAGCTAAACAAACAGACTTTAAATGCAATCTCAGGAAACAGTTTTCTTCTGTCCAATTACCTGTTTGACACAAATTAATCCAGTTTGTCAATAAAAGAAGGATAAGAACATAAAGATGTCAATCATGTAAAAGTTTTCTCATTCTTAATTGCCATCATTTTGTTCTATTAGTGACATTGTTAGTGATGATGTTCCTAGTTAGAATGGAGATAATTTGATATTAATTTTTCACACTTGCCTTGTATTACACAGCACAAGTTTGGACAAGTGCACTGCGTATCTTGCCAACCACACGACTGTGTCGCGCGATTACCCTGTCTCGTATACTTACGCATCTTGCTCCTCAGCACCTGCTGACACCAGAAATATAACGCTTACCTAGATGATATCTTTTAATTTATATGAATGTTTAACAGAATAATATACAGCCTATGTCCACCCTAAAGGTCCATTCTAAATATTGGTGAAAGAATTTTTGAAATCGGATGAGTAGTTTCAGAGATTACCTTCTACATCCAAACTTACAAACTTACCTTTTTATAATATTAGTATAGATAATCATACCGTGTTGTTATCAAGTGTAGCTGTTTTGACTTGAAAATAAGTTTTTATGGCCCTAGTTTTAGCTATTATAAGTACAAATAGTTTTAAGTCAAGGACTGAATGTGTTTGTGAATTACACAATATGCTTGATTTCTAAACTTTTGTGTATCTTTTTGAAAGTTAAACATCAATGAATATTGAAAAGTTTTTGAATATAGTTATATATTTACATTTCCTTACAGGTAAAGAAAATTTTGTTTTTGTTGTCTGTCATGTTGATCTACAGACATCACAATTGTCATTATCTTCTATTTGAATATCAGCTTTCCATGTTATCTAACAATGGTAAAAATTAAAATCAAGTTTTAAAATTTTAACTTGATTTTCTGGACTCTGCTACAGAAACAAAAAATATTTCTAACTGTATTTCAATTTTTGTTTTCATATTACTTTTCTATAGATGCTTTACAATTTATAAATACAATAAATTCTCCCACATCTGGCTCTTCCATATCTAGACTGATCAAAGATAATCAAAAATTTTCAAAAATATTGTACATTATGCCAAATCTTACATTTCCATACTGCAGTGTGTATATTTTAAATTATTATNCTGGAGTGAGGAGAAAAAGTTTAACCTTGATGGTCCAGATGTTGGAGCCACTACTGGCATGATTTGAGAAGGGAGGAAAGACTATATGACAAACAACAAGATGGTGGATCATTTTTGGTGTGTGGTGGTTTTATTTACTAAGGAAAGACTCTGCTTGATTTTTTACAAAGGCATACAAAAAGCAAATGATTATCAGGACATGTTGGTGAGCAATCTCTTGCCTTTTGCAGAATGTATTGCTGGGAATCAATGGTTCTTTCAGCAGGACACTGCTCCCATTCACACAGCAAACTCTATATAACTTACTATATAGAGCTATATAGAGTTTGCTGTGTGAATGGGAATGCTAAAAACTATAGAATTTTTAGCTAATTGGGTGCCTATTTCCTGATCTTAATCCAATGGAAATTCTGGCTAGAGCCATATATGTAAATTGGCATCAATATAATATTGTGGAGGAACTAAAACTAGCTTAAAACTTGTCACTAGAAGAGATAAGTATATTTGTCCTCCAAAAACTCATACACTCAATACCAGACCACATTTACAAAGGTGTTTTAGCCAAAGGAAGCTTTATTGTATATTAGGTTATTGTTAAATATAATTTATTAATGTGTCATTAATTGTTTCAGTTAATTTTGTTGTGCCTTTATATTTTTGGGACAGTCAATTGATTGTAATTCTTTCAAATTGTTGTTTATTTTCTTTCTATCTTAATAAATTGTTATATATGCATTTGTGAAAGTTCAAGCAAGCCAAAAATAAATTATTTTTGCAAAGTTTTCAGTGTGAATAATTTTATACAGAAATCTATTAGTGCCTTTATATTTAGGGGATGCACCTTAATCTTGAATTGTCTTTCATGAAACAGTTCTCATTAGCAAAAAGTTATGTTGATGTTATTTCTTTGTCTGATTGCTTTGTTCTTGGAACCTGAAAAAGCAATAAGAATATATAGATATGTAAAAGTTTTGTTAGACTTGGTGAATGAAAAATAAATAATAATAATTAAATTTGTGATTGCTTACACTTGCAAATTTTAAATAATTCTGTTAATTTTTATCATTTAAAAAAAAAATATTCATGGTGAAATTGACACTGAATACAGTAGCAGCATAATGAAGTAGTACTGTTTATGATGGTGGTAACTGAGATATTACTATACTTCAGATAGATGATTGATATGGAATAATAATAAAATTATTATTTTTATATAATACAAAAATAAATTATTAAATTAATATACATGTATTAAAAACAGTTATCTTAATTATACTATTATGTTTCTTCTTTTATAAAAAAAAATTGTATATCAATTATAGGCAAGTGAACTTGAAATTCTGCAAGCTGTTTTGAAATGGGGTGAACAGCAACTTTGTAAAAGAGTGGAGGAGAGAGGTTAGTGGATTTGATAAATTCTTAAATTATGCTATAACCAAATGTATATTTTTATTTATCATTTTATTTGTCTGTGTAATTTTTATTTTAAAAATCTTTTATATTTTTTTTATTTAAAATTATAATTTAGTTTTAAAGTGTACATTTTGCTTTCTAGAACCAAATATAGTCAGTCATACAGCTCATAGTGTAAGTAGAAGGGGTCTTCGTAAAAGAGATCTAAGTGATCTAGAACTGAGAGAATTACTTTCTGATCTTCTTTGTCATGTACGTATAGACCATATTTTACCACCAGATAGTGAATTGTTAATGTCTACTATTAAAAGAGGACTTATTAGTACTCCACCTTCATTTATGTTGGGAGATGATTTCTGTATTGATCACAATTCATGTATGAGAACACATACATGGATCAGGAGTCGAGGTAGTCGAGGTCTTTATGTTCGACCCAGATTATTTACTCCCTATGTGGAAGAAGCAAAGGTAAAAGAATTTAAGAAGTTTTTAAAAATTAAAAAGATCTTTTATGAAATTTATTTATTTTTTCAATTTGTTACAAAGGCTTGGCTAGAAGAACAGTTAGGACAAGAAGCAGAAGTTGGACGTCGCAGAGTTTGGCCCATTTCTCACATTCCTGATACATTATATATGGTAGAAAAACCTCTTGCACTTCAAGAGGGGTTTGTACCTTTTGGTCATCTCTGTTCAACTGTAGCTCGTGAACATATAAAAGAAATATTAATAGGTAAATGAATGTTTCCATTTGTTTTATCATTACTAGATTAATCATAACACAAAAACATTCTTATACACAAGAAGAGTTAGGAGAAAAGGGAAATCAGTTAAGAGAAGATAGTATGGATCATTGTAAACAGAATATTTTATATTAACATAAATAGTATTCTCAATAGTTTCTGAGATACAGCTGTTTTTAAGTTTCTTATTTACATATAGTAATAATGAATGATAAATGTGTTACATTCACAATTGCTCAAAAATTGAACTGTGTGCCTCATTACACTGTACAATTTGTGTCTAAAGATGATATGTTTCTCTGAGTGCAGCTTGCCCTTCTTTTACATGAGTAGCAGCATCCAAAATACAATCAAGCAATTCTTGTGTATTCAGCTTTGGTAAACATTCATTTTCAGCCATTCCAATAATAATCTTTGGACACAAGTTGTAATGTGTATTGAGATTTATGGTTCAATTTTTGTGCATTCTGTTGTGAATATAACATATACATATACCTGGAAGAGGAGATCAGATTGGAGGCTCAAATAGTATAAATGGCAACACATCTGCTCAGTAAGTGGCAGTTGTGGATTTGAGTCCCACTCTTGGCTGATTCTTTTCTTCCAGAATTTTCTAAATTATTTTATTTAATTATAATTATTAAATTTAATAAGAGTTGGCACCTAATGCCTCCCTCTAGGACAAATTATTTAGAAATTAATTAAATATAATCATGGAAAAGTAGCCCAATGTTATCCGGTAGTTGTTTGGCTTATTGAATATAATATGTATCATTGTTTATTATTATATGTATGTGAGCAACTTTCAAACAACTATCTTTGAAACGACTAATACTTACATTCATATAAAGTGTGGGAGATGATAGTATAGGTATTTTTTACCCATACTATCTCAGCTGATTTTCTTCTCTTCATGACACTCTGTATACTATGTGTGAGTAATTTTTAAAGTAATTTCTGAATACTTTCAGTTTTTAAGAAAAAAAATTCAAATTTTTATGTATATGGAAGCTTCAAAAAGTTTGACATCTCATTGTTTACAGTGAAATGCCATATGTCAACAAAGTAGGGATTAATGCTTAGTCATTTCTCTTAACAACCTGCAGGAAACATTAGTATGTAAGCTGTATGTATACTTTTTGTGTGTGGAATGATGTCAATGTACTGAAATTTATTGCCATATGTTAGTAGTTTATAAAGAATTCTGTCTGTCCAAAATGCCAATAGTGGAAAGGTATAGCAAATTTTTATGATTATATGTTTTGAAAAAAATTTAAGAATTTCAAATAACTAAATAAATTTTTCAAAAAAATTTTTCTGAAGATTACTTTTTTATTTACATTTTCCTGCCAATGGAAAATAGTTAATTTATAATTGTTAACAAATTTCAAGTGTAGTCTTGGAAATTAGAATCTTCACACTTTTCCATTGCCACAGGTTGCAAAATATCTTTGCACAGTTCATCCAGGACAACCATAGTTACCAGTGTCCTGGGCATGAACCATTCTGTTAACACAGAAACTGGATATCATTGTGGAAAATAATGTACAGCAATAATTTTCATTCTGATCTGAAACAAGTAACTGCTTGTTTGGCAGTACTTTTATCATTCAGGCAGCTTTATGATCAGTCTAGGATGTTAGTTCACATTATTGCCAGTTTGTTTTACCAGTTGCTGATTTATTTTACCAGAGTGAAAAAAATATTGCCAAGTGCTGAAATTTGCACTATATAGCAAATTCTGAGTATCAATTATTTTAACACTGAAACATGCATGTACTGTGGACACATTGTATATTAGATGTAATTAATATTTTACACAGAAATGTATTTTATATATATATATATATATCTCAAGTGCAGTTCTTTAAATTAAAACAAAGTTGTTTTTTGTGGTGCACTTGATCTCAATCTTAAATTTTATTATTATGTATTTTCATAAAATTTTATAAGATTAAGACTAGATTGCATACTATTAGTAAAAGAATAAAAGATTGATTTTTATTGTTTCAAATGTAACTTTTTCAGTAATCTGATATAATATAATAACGATTATTGATATAAATAAAAGTTTTTTAACTATTCTGTTTTTAACACATTTAAAATTAAAACTTTAACCCATTTAAACAAGAAATAACTATTGTATATTGGCATTAAGCAGTTTAATGCCGATAGACAGTAGTTATTTCTTGTTTTAATGGATAATATTCTGGAGTGGTGATTTAATCATTTTTAAAACTTTAAATATTCTTCCTATCACCCATATATGTTTCCTTTTATCTTTACAAATTATTTTATAATTTTCATTTAATCTAACGTATTGTAATTATGAAAAATTTAGAGAGAATAAATAGTATAATGTAATTTTTATAAAAATTTATTATACTAAGTTAAGAATAGGATAAATAAATGACTTCAAACATTTGGAAAAAATTGATATTTATGCATCAGAACAAGGTATTTCTTTCTTATAGTTTTCTGATGGCAGTATTTAATAGGAACATTAGATGTAGCGGAATAACATGGATTATATATAGTTCAGATATGTTAAAAGTAGTATTAGTTAATTAGGGGACATGAACAAGATAGTGAATAAAAGTGAAATTAGAACTGTTCTTCAGATAAAATGGTAGTATGATTTGTCTTGTTGGTTCAATGGTTTTAACATTTTCGTTTAATTTCCAACTTATGAACAAAGCAGTTCCTTACTGAAAATAATTTAATTCAGTTTTTAAGTTTCAGAAAAGAAATTATAATATGACATTTTTTCACAATACTTTTGTGGAATTTCAATTTTTGTAATTTGTTCTGAATGGAACAAATTAACAATATATTTTAAAAATTGTTTTAACATTCTGGAGTATACCCAAAGAAGACATTTTTGTAAATGTTTAAAGTATTTGTGTGGACATTTATTTTTAGTTATTAAAAGATGATAATGCTAAAAAGACTTCTTATTTCTTTTAATTTTGTGAAGGTTTTGGTGTGACAAAATCATTTATTTTTCTTTTATATCACAATATGCATTTTAGATGAAATGTCCCTCATCAGTTGCTTGTATATTTAGTCTCTATAAAATATATGATAGAATTACAATCTGTAATTTTATAAAAACCTAAATTAGAACTAAAATTACACTTTAACACAATTATATACTCAAATTGTGGATTGCTTTTGCAAATTTAGATATTTACATATTGGTTGTGAAACCTTGCATTGGTTGAAACCCTAAATTGTGGAATGACTCTATAATAATTTTAAAAAATACAAATCTAAAATTTGTAATATTAAAAATTACATAAAATATAAAACAAAGATAGGACACTAGTTTCATGGGCCTGACATATCCAGGATAGATTGTCCATGAAAAATTTCTGGGATTTTGCACCTGTACTTGGTCCTGGGTCTCCTAGAGCAGCAGGCTGATGCCTTTATTGCTTCAGTTATCTTTCTGTTGCCTTTTCTGTATTTCAATTGTTAACATTGGAATGCACTGGTTTTTGAAACAAAAAATTTATCTTTCAGATGACTGTACACTGAAAATGATGAAGAAACGTGAAGAAGAGCTTCAACAACATCAAATTGCACAGAAAGCTTTTTCTTTAGTTTCAAATCATTGTGATGTGATGAAACAAATTCAGTTGCGTGTAGTAAGAGAATTTGGATTTCCTGATGTAACATTTCATGTGTTGCATCATGCTCCACCACCACAAGCTATTGAAATGCCAGCAATTGCTACGGGGATATCTCTTCAAAAATCTGCCTATAGCTTTGATCATGGATATTTATATGGTTATAATAGAGGTGAAGGCAGACAATCTGTACATAAACAAAAAGCAGGAGAGATTGATGATTGCAATCAACAAATAACTCAGGTATATATTTTATGCATTTTATTAAAGTAGTTATTGTATTATATATTACTTTGTGGAATTATAACTTTTATATTTTCAATGTTACCTGAATGTGTATTTTCTAATTTTAGTTGTTTCATTTATTGTTAGTATAATCTTTTATATTTTTTAGAATATAAAATAAAAATATCAGAAGGAAATGTGTCATTTGTACCCAACTGGAATGGAATATTGATACAGTCGACTCCCCCTATAACGCGGTAGATATGTTCCACTTTATAAGAATTTCGCATTGTAGGAATCCTCAAATACATGAGCCAATCACAGCCCGGCAGGTGTGCAGTTTACGGACTACAGCTGTTTGAAAGGTTTTCTTCCATAAAATTAATTGATTCTAGAGTAATTTCACTCAAACACGTATCACACATTTCCAAAACACGTATAATTTTTTGGGAATAATCTGTATAAACTATGCTATAAACAAAAAATTGTAGGATTACTTATCAAGTGTGCACCGTTCGACCACGCCATTGCTTTAGCTTGTTTTCGTTGTGGAGCAGCGCACCAAACGGCAGCCGCATTTTCTGATAAGTTATTTTTCTGCAAAAAATTTGTTGACGTTTGGAGACATCATTAATAGAAATAATTTTTATGGCTGTTAAATAAGAAATGTTTTTTTCACAAGAAATGTATAAAATTACAGTACTGTATTAGACTTACAGTACCTAATTTAGGCCTATATACTGTACAGATGATAGTAAACTGAGCTTACTCGCCTAAACTCTCCATAGCGTGTAAATAGTTTGGCTGCTCATCCACTATTGGTCCAGATTTGACAATCCTGTCGCGACACGAGTCGGTGATGACATTTTACTGCATTTTACAAGTCTCTTTTAGCGTCTTCATATGAATATGGTCGCAATTTTTTCACTGCGATATACAAATCCGCATTATGTGAACCTGTGTTATAGGGGATCTACTGTATTTTAAAATCAAAATTTTAAAAATATTTAATATACTGTACAGTAATATTTATTTGAATTATTTAGATTACAAGTCAAACAAAAAGTACCTTAGACATCTCTTGATTATTAGCAGCATTTTATTTTAAAGATAGCAATATATAAAACAAAAAAGGTGTAGTTACAAAAATTATTCTGTGTTAAACTGTATTAAATGTAATTAAATAAAAAAATGCAAAGGTTTACATAAATTATTAAAGAAATCATAGATGACCCCCAAAAAACTTCAGATACCTTTAGCATTGACAGAAAATACCTCAGACACTACTAAAAATTAAACATTTTTACTTTTTTAAATAATATTGGATATAATTACTTATAATTTATATGTTAAACATAAATAGCAATATTTACTTAAAATTTAAGTGAATTTTACAACATTATACAGTAAAACAAATGGCACCTGGAAAAGCAATAAACTCCAATATTACAGAAGTAATTATAAATTATCATGAAATGGGAAGTCTTGAATCAAATAGTTAAAAATTGGCAAATTAATAGTTTTTGATATTATATCAATACAAGGAAACTGATAATATTGATCCAGGATGATCAAAAATTGTAGCAGCTTTCAATCTCAAGTTCTTGTGCAAAATTACCAAAGAAAACTGATGAACATCACTTACAGAATTGGTGATTGAATGGAATGCAGCCACTAGTAAACAAGTTACTAAAGTGACTTGTTGGATATATTTGCAGAAACTTGAATACAAGTTTTATCAGGTAAAATAACAGTGCAAGAGAATGTAATGGTTGTGTCAGTATGTGAATTTTCTTTTCAAGCAAAGGAAAACCTGTGTTAATTAAGCCTCATATGAAAAATTGACTGAAGTGAAGAAAGGAAGGTCAAAATTGAGTGCATCAATAGTGGAACATTGTTTCAGCAATGAAGCTAAGTTTCAGGTTTACATCAGAAACAACAAAAAGTGATCTAAGAAAAATATGAATTCTTCCTCTTGACTGTTTATTTAATTGTATAATGAAGTTTCCAGAAAGTACTATGGTATTATGTTCAAGGTTTTGGCCTTCTGCATTATATTGATAGAACAGCAAATTTAGAAAAATATCAACAGATCCTTTAAAAAACCTTTTTTTCTATACCTAGTAAAATTGCAAAACCCAAATATAATTTTCCAACAGGATCATACAACTTGCCAAACTGCCGAGACCACAAGGCCTGACTTGCAAATCACAAAATTAACTAAAATCTTCTTACGTGAATACTGGAAAACATATAAATTAAAACTCCAAAACCTTTAAACATCCAGTAGTACTCAATTTAATAATAAACAAACGTTTTCGACCATATATAGAAAGAACCTGATACACGACCTTACCTGCACATACGTATCACGAATAGCCACACACGACACTTCTAACATACAAGCAGCAGCCCACGAAACACACAACGTAAATAACACAGTCTCGTGCGGTAGTTGAGTACAATCATCACCTCAACTCAGTTTACAGGGAGATTGCTGCCCATACTATCTGGAGGCACTGGAAATTTACAAAGCCAGGTTACACACCAATTGCATTAATGCTAATGATGCGGTCAATGTGTCACATGCTTGGAAGTACTGCTATGAGGTAATGGGAGACGCCCACTCCAGCAATTAAAGACCACATCCCCATTTGGTGTATTTATTTATGTATATTTATATAATTGTATGTATTACATATGCCATTCTGTCGCCATGGCAATGCACATGCATAACTGTATTCTTTTAAAATCTGTTTGTGCTGTTCCATTTTTCAAAATTAATTTTCAAAATTAATTTCATAATCATTGTTCTACGCTTGCACAGGTTCGAATCTAACTGGTTTTTAAACCTGATGAAGACTGAAAGTACGGTCGAAAACGTTTGTTTATTATTAAATTGAGTACTTGACGTTTAAAGGTTTTGGAGTTTTAATTCACAAAATTAATGTGTTGATGTGATTGAGTTGGCCAGTTATCAATCTAGATCTTTTTTTCCATTTGAAATCCTTGCATCAAAAATTTCAGGAAGTTTGGGATGGAATTACTCAAGATGAGTGTCAGGCTTAATACAATGTGTGAATATGCAAATGCAGTGATACAGACTAAAGGTGATAGAACCAGATACTAACCAGAAATGTCTAAAGTATTTTCTATCAATGTTAGTGGTGCCTGAAGTTTTTCTCCTTGGTCACTTGTATTTCCAAGTATTTATTAATTTTTTTAATATATGCAAGCATTTGCATTTTTATTTTGTTATTTATGCTAATGAAGGTCATGGTTTAATATAGAACAATTTTTGTAAATAAATTTATTGTCTTTTTTTCTTTTATTATGTTCAAAATATAAAACAGTTTAAAATCCAACTATCTATGGTATTTTTTGTTTGAGTTGTATATAAAATCCAATGTTTATGATAAGTTAATATTCTAAATATTTTTTATTTTTTTAATTAAAAAATTACAACATGACAGCACACTATATACAAAGTATCCCAAAAGAAAATATTTTCTCCTGAATAGTATTCTAAACATTATGACAGTTTTTTCTTTTTAGTACTTGACTTGTATTCAATATATATTACTTGCAATAAGAAAACAAGACAACAAATCAGAATTATTTTCATATTGTTTACAAAACAAATTCTTTTTTATTTATACAAGGTATAAAGTTAGGAGTTAAAAGTCAGGAAAAACCTAAAAATCATTAAGACAATATTAGATAAAGCTAATCATAACCATTAAATATTAGATCTATTTTATCACCCAGAGAGAAATGGTTTCTTAATAACCAACCTTTACAAGTTGTCTCAAATTACATATATCTAGGAGTATAATTTTTGTCTTCTGGGCACTTTTTACAGGCCAAAGTTAAAGTATACATAAGGCTAAAATGGCTGGGTTCTACGTGGCTGATTCTTTCAACAGCTAAAATTAATTCTGCTTATATTTATACAAAATTATTTCAATCAATGGTTTTATCTGTATTATGTTATGCTGCTCCTGTATGGGCAATTATGTATTACAATAAAATTGAAATAGTTCTTGCTATGTCTTTGAAAAAATTTTATGCTATTTAATAAAATTTCAGCTTGCATGTTGCATTTGGAGTTTGGTGTTTCTAGAATATTGGCAATTGTAATAAAAAGAATTTAATTTTGGATTAGAGTTTTGAAATCGGAGGAAAAAAGTTACTTTAAATCAGCATAACAAACTGTATAAATTGTGTTCAATGATGGATAATTATACATATAATTTGTCATTGCTAAAT
>NW_019384405.1:191910-196445 GCF_000671375.1 Centruroides sculpturatus | reverse complement strand
AATAAATGTAATAAATCTTTTGCAATGGTTTGCCCCTGTATATCATACTTTTCCTGTTACCGAACCACCCCAGTCCCCAATTGATTCGGATAAACGACGCTCTACTGTAATTACATAAATAAATGCTTATCTGATTGAATTTTACTTTCTTTGAATTCTGTTATGAGTATTATTTTTTTTCTAAATATCTTTATGAAAATTTTGGAGTTGCGTTAAATTCGGGGTCGTGTTATATTCGGGCTAATACGGTAACTTACTTTCAAATTATAGTTTAACCTCCTTGTAATGAACTAAGGGTCATGCAATAAAGAATTATTATAATAATAATAATAATAGATCTATTATACCATTACCTATGAAGTTTGTTGCCTGACTCTGGAGCCATCTTAAAAGCCACAATTTCCAGTGCAACTTAAAAATTTCAAATGGAAAAGGGTTGTTGTTATCATTGTATTGTGGAAAATTATTTGTGTACATTATCTGAGAAATTCAATTGTAAAAATAATTTTTGAGATATCTTTGTTTTGAAGTTATCACATATTAAATTCTCAATAGGAGATTTTCATGTGCAGTGTTAGTGATGGTGTTGTTAACAGAGGAAAAAATCAAAATTATTTGTTGTGCTGGTAATTTTATTAACATAGAAATTGCTGCAGTAACTATTGCCATCTGAACATACAGCTATCACTTGAATTCTGCAGCAGTTTCTTTATGACTTCATCTCCCAGCATAAAGAATGATGCCAATTCTTTCTTCTGTGTATGTACATAATTGTGCAAAATAAAATTTTTTATAATTCTTTCAAGCAAATAATTCAGATATATCGATTCAATTATCAATTTCAGTTGAATAAACAGATTTGTATTGATTCAACTATAATGGGCATGATTTTGCTTTTCATAATACACTGTCTTTTGAATTATTTTACTGTTGAATTATTAAATTTTACTTTTAAAACAGATTTTAAATTTGTGACAATGATAGAAACTGTTAATTATCTTCAATATGTTTTTTAGAATGATTTTTTACACACAGTTTATATACATGTATTATTAAGTTATTGAATTAATTTTAAATTCACGTATTAATATTTATTTATTCTATAAATAATTATTGTAGATTAATAAATATTTTTAAGGAAGATTTTTTTTTGCTTCAATAGCTTCTCACTAATTTTCTAATGACAACATAAACATTTTTGTTTGTCAGTTTTTTAACTTTAGTCCAAACCCTGGAGTTGAACAATAATTCTTTTATCTTATTAATAACATAGTAATGCAACTGAAGAGTAATTGAAAGTACAGGAAATGCATTTTACTAATAGAAATATAAATAATAATCAATAATATAATTGCTATTTCAAACTCAGGCTTAGTGATTTGACTTCAGAATCAATGAACAAAAATGTTTAAAAAATCAAATATGTTGAGAATTTGCAATCATGACAAAGTTTTAAAGATTTTCTTTTATACATATTGATTCTACTCAAAAAAATACTTACTTTATTTTGTGTTTTGTATAACTTCCACATCAAAATTATTCAAATTCTGTTTAGTTCTATTAAGTGAACTAAACTACCCCTAAAGTTTCTAAACAGTTTTAAGAACAGTTTAGTTCATTTAACACTAAATATTTTTTCATTTATAATGTAAAACATTTTTAATAAGTTTATACATAATGAATAAACTTTACTGATTTTTATCTATAAATTACACTACCTTGTAAATTAGATATTTTAAAGTAATTCTTATGTTTCTCTAATGAATGAAACAGAAATAATGAAGCTAGCTGTTATTTTAGATAGAGATATTTTCCCAATGTTAAATATTTATGTCAATTCTTATCAATATTATTCATTTTTCAGATTTCTTCGGCAAGTTGTTGTATAGATCATCAGTTAAATGAAGTCATTCCAGATATTGCAATGGCAACTACATTAATGGAACAACTGCAAACTTCTGAGCCTGAGACTACCAAAGATAATGGAAGTTACTCTTTACCTGTTTTCTGATAAAATCAGTGGTATAAGTAAATGTGAATGCTAATTGACATCTGTGATGTGTTTCTGACGTTGGAAAATATTGTCATTTATCAGTGATGAAACTGTATGTGAGATAAATTATTTGAACAGAATTTTTGGAATTTCATGAGGTTAAGCATTTATATTGTGATTTTTGTATGATGAATTATTTTGTAATAGTTTGAATTTTTTTATTAATTTATTATTTGGGTGAATTTATTGTTTAAATATGTACAGTTTATATGTTATAAGAGATAAAGCAAACCACATTCTTTCATTTATTTTGTTTAAATCTTAAATATCTTTTTATTATTTCAGTTACCAAAGTTATATATTTGGTAAAGGTATAATATGTCTGACAGATTCTTCAGTTTCATTTCCGTAAAGGATACAGTGATATTAAAAAAGATATCTGAGAGAAAGCGAAATACAGAGTACTTAAGTTTTTTGCAGAAAATTGATAAATTTAGATTTAATACATAATGCCAATTGACTTTCATACAGAAATCATTGCTGAGATAAAATACACACATACACATACAAACACACCCATACATACACACATATACACCCATACACACACAAACACATACATATAAATATATATAAAAATATATATATAGCAGGTCTATTCTGATATACATTACATTGAAGAGGCAAAGTAGCTTTCTAAAGAAGAAAAAAATATATAGTTTTTTTTCTACCATTTTTGTAAAAGAATATTGATTATCCCAGGTCCAAATAATATCAAACCATGGTATTTTCGTAGCAATTGCATTTATAAGTTTCCAGCATGTAACTGTTTAATTTTTTATAATTGTTAGTCCTGTATTTTTGATGGTGGACCATATTTTTGTTACAAAATGTGTTACATGACTACATACATAATTCATACAACAGAATCCATTTCCTTCTGTTGTGCTGGATTCAGCTTGTTACATGACCAATCTTTCAAATAGCTTGCTACTTGTATATTTCATGTCATAATATTACAGATTTGTTTTTAAGTAATTTCATTAGGATCTGATGGTCAAGTGTGATTGTAAATGTAAATAAATAATTGTTGTTAATGCTAAAAAAATGTGTTTGTTATTATTTTATGAAATAAAAATACAATATAAAATGATAGGAAGGTTGATTCTCTTTCAATAATTCCAAGCTTGTACTGATTTGAAATAATTTGAATCAAAACAGCAATAAACAAACTAAATTTCTGCATGTAAATAATGTGATATTAATAAAATGTATGTTTAAATAACTTTTAAAATTTTATTAACTTAATAATATAGAAGATAATTTAAAATTCTGTTTGTTTGACATAGTCATTTGAATTTTGAACAAAAATACAGGGTGATTCAAGTCACATAAATTTTTAAAAAATAATAACCGACAAACTATTTACAGTAAGATGCAGTTTTCACAGAAATGCTTAGAAGGAAACTGGATTTTTTTTGTGTAAAAAAATTTTAGTATCAAAATACCAGTAGTTACATTTCTTGCCATAAATGGCACTTGATAAGATTACATAATTTGTGAAGTTACTAGAGCTAGAACATTTTTATCATTTTATTCTTACTTTAACTAATTTATAAATGATTTCAGATTTTACAATGCTATCTATGGCAAGAATTAACTATTTTGGTACTAAAATTTTTATTAAACCTAAAAAAATCCTGTTTTTTTCTAAGCATTTCTGTGAAAACCACATGGTCTTACTGTAAATAGTTTGTTATTAATTTTTTAAAATTTCTGTGAATTTTGAATCACCCTGTATTTATCCAGCATTATCATTGATTTTATGTTAAAGTTGCATCATCATCATTCAGAAATTTTGAAACTTGTTTTGAAATATTAAATCATTCAAGTTGGTGTTTTTGTTTTACAAATTTTGGGAATATATAAAATATATAGACAAATTTTATACATAGAAATGATTAGTCTCTCTCATTGCATATTCAATTGTAAATGAAATGTCCAAGAGTAATAAAATGTGAGAGTCGAGTTTAGTGAATAAATTCGTTAAATAAAATTTTTGTTAAGGGAGGAAAAGACAAAAAAAATTTAACTTCAAATTGCCATAAAAAAAAAGACATAAAAATCTTTTCCCACGAACTTAGTTCCTTGTCAAGTATGATACATCGAATGTGTCACCCGAAATCTCGAAAAAGACTATTGGTCAAAGAAAAAAGAACAGTCCTAATAAGGCAGTGGAAAAAACCCAACGAGACCCCCTTTATAAAAAGGAGGGGTCGATACGTAAGAGTCAGTCTCTGGAAATTTGTGCGCACTGTGTTTTTTACAAAAACGGATAAGTCGCTACCAGGAACTCATCTAATCGCCGCTGTTCGAAAGGACTACGCCCGACAACGTTAGGAAGAACTTTGTGCTACTTGAAAAACGTTTCAACGTTCGAAAGAACTTTGTGAAGACAAATCAACGATTCAACCCAAGACTAATCAACGATTCAAACCAAGGTATTTATCCTCGCGCGAAATATATGTGAGCTCTCTCTCTC
>NW_019384405.1:113667-189609 GCF_000671375.1 Centruroides sculpturatus | reverse complement strand
CTACTGAATTTTTTTTTTTTTTTTTTGTTTTTTTTTTGCAGAGGTATACAGTCTTGAGGTCTTTGCCCTGTTTAAAAATATACCAGGGCACTGCCCTGGCATGACTGCTCACTAAGTAGACAAGATATTTACAGTATATTTTATATTAAAGTATTACTCTGTAAAGATGGCAATGAAAACAAACAAGATAAGAAACTATTGTCATAAACTGTTAAAAATAAGATGGTACGATTGCAATGAAATTTTGTGATAAGTCACTAAACTACGAAGATACAATGCCAATAAAAAACATGCCGTAAACGAATTCTTTCCCTATTTTCCACTTTGTGGCGCGACTTTTTTCACAAATCCACTTCAAATAAATCTGTAATATTAAGATTACTAGATTCGGATAGCACGACATCGCTGCAGCAGAATAATATCGCTAATTCGTTTATCAAAAATATTTATTATAATTTTTGTTAGTAGAGAATAAAGATAATCGATATATATTGTAATGAAAGATATTTAATCAGGTAACAAAAACGACTGGACATTCAAAAGACGTATTTGATATAGTGATGCAACTAAAAAATTTAATTTTGCTTTTTGTTTTGCATAAATAAACACATTAGATATAGTACTTTTATCAAGTAAAATGGTATATTTCTACTTCCATTGGATTTCCATCAGACATCATATGTATGTCACCAGCTTGTATTCAAATATTAGTCGATTAGAATTTTTAAATGCTTCCCTTATTTTTAAAAATTATGCCACTACCAAAGAAAAGTAACGGTATAAAGATTAGCAGGCAAATGTCTAGGTTAACGATAGTTTTTCCACTGTTTTCCCTGTTGTTTAAAGTTTAAGTTTGAAGAAATCTGCTGAATGCAATAAAATAAGAAAGCTTTAACTCAATGGATCTCAAATCTATTAGAAGAGATTACGATAAGGAAAAGCATCTTTAAAAATAGTTGGACGAAAATTATATTTTCAGACGAGAAAAATGAAGTCTACATAGACTTGACGTTCCTTTTTAAATCATTCCATCCTAAGAGCACTAAGAGGGCTTTTTCCAAACCTATGGTAGGTTCAGGTAGGCCCACGCTGGGGATGAAGGAGAGGACCCAACATATCACAGGAACTGACCACTCTTCGAAAAACCCCAGGAATTTTTCGACCCCGTCAATATTCGTTTCCAGAGTCCCCAGAACCGTAGGCTGATAGTTTAACCATCCAGCCATTCGCCCGTCGTTCGGGATATATTAATATCTTTCTCTGGATACTGGCAATAGTTCAAATTCAGCTTTCGATTAATATTGAATTAATTCTAAAATATAGATTGTATTATATTTTATAAAAGTCGTATAAAAAATTGAAATGTCCACAAATTCAACTAGAAATAATGATTATTATCATTATATTTGTCTATACTTTTATCAAATCTGAAATAGTTTTGAAAATTTTGAAATTTCAGTTTTCAGAACAGAAATTTTGAAAGTTTCGTTGCTTCATATTTTGTCTCATAGTACTAAATGAGACAATGATAAGTAAACTTTTACTTCGTATAATTAGCAATTGTTTTACAGTTTTAAGATTAAAATAGAATTTAGTTTTAATTAAATTATTAAGGCCGGATGGCCGAGCGGTGTTAGCCCAAGGTCCTAAGTGTTAGCCTGCCACTCTGGTGGACCCAGAATCGAATCCAGGCAGGCCTCAGAAAGTTCTTTATGGGCGGTTCTTCCCGGATATGTCGGGCCCTATTCCTCACCATCTGCTCCTCCTCGAAACCAATGGGCAATGAGGCTTTTCATCAAGCCTCATTGCCCACAGAAAGAAAGAGTTAAAAAAATTCATAAAGTGCTAATAAACAACGAAGAAAACAAAATTTTGATAGATAATAAATTTTGTCTTCTAAATACAATAATTTTAAAATTAATGTTTTCAATATTTTATTCAGAAAGATTAATTTTTAAAAAATTTATTCATAATAAATGAAAAATATATTGTTAACATTACATTAAAAACAATTAAACACCAGTTAAATAGATATTAATTTTTCATAAAAATATAAATAAATTATGATAAATTTTAAAATAATTGATATCATTTACAATTTTTAAAATATTTTTATATTTATTTTATGGGCAAAAATTATTTTAAGGTTTATTTGTACTGTATTTTACTAATTTAAAGATTTCGAAATATCCTCTAAATGTCTTCAATATTGTCTAAACGCACCAGCGTGACTTTCACATCTTTGACGTTCCCAAATACTGTGAATTGGAAATATTTTCATAATCTAATTTAATAAATAAAATACATGTATGTATATAACTAGAAATTATTAATACTACAAAATTATATAATAATTTAATTTTACTTCTTCACAACTCTTCCTGCTAACTAGACATCTATACTTCATTAATTTCCATAAATTATCTCGTCTCTTAAAAAACTCTGATAATGTTTGTATTGTATTTTGACTTAAGAGCCAAGCTAATATTTTTAATTTTAGATATTCATTATCTTCTTCCATATCATGCGCTAAATATCTATACAAAATAATTAATTTTTAAAATTTAAATAAATAGAATTGATGTATGCAAAAACATTAATAAAATTTACTTACAAAGCGGCAAAAAAATTTTTTTCGGAATATTCTTCGACATCTAACATTGCCCGTTTAAAATATATAAAAACCATTGCTATTAAATACTGGTAGAAACAATATTTGGTATATTAAATTTTAGTTACCAAGGCAAAAAATAAATAATAAAACAAATTTACCTTATCACACAACATCCTACATTTATCAAAAGCCAGAAATTTCTTAATTAATGGATTTTCTAAAATTACAAATAAATTAAATATTTTTCAATACTAAAAATAAAAAGTCTTAAACAAATACAAATGATATTTTCTGAATTTCGTGAAAGATTGAGAAAAATTAAATGCGAAAATGCGATAATATAAATTATCATCATGCCAAATCATCATTATTTATTAATAAAATTGTAATCGGCGATTCTTGTTATTGATAGACTTATGGTTTAGAAAAAAATTGACTTTAAGGAATTAATTTACTTATAGCCCAAATCAGGATAGTATTTTTCTCGCCCTTTCTTTGTAATTAAATTGTATTTCGGTTCTGATGTACTGTATAAACAAAGTTAAATTAAGTTAACGCTAATTTAATTTTTCAATAGTTTGTACGGATGGAATTGACTATTAAAAAATTCATATGTGCTGTACAGTATTTTTACTAGTTTTAATCTTTACTAAAAATCTTTGGGAATTGATTCTTATCTGATTATTCAGTATTATATGTATTATGGTTCTGAGACTGCAGTTTTTAATATCAGACTTATTATACCGAGACAAGGAAACACGTAGATTAAAAGAAAATTTTTCTTTCCTATGTATATATTTTATTGTGGAAAACACGATAAAGATGATGCGCACTCAGGATTTAATTGGCTTGTTAAAAAAGGCCCACTAAGTGCCCACAGGGCGAAAAAATTTTTTAAAATATTTCTTGTTTTCATTTCTTATATTCATCATATCCTTGTTTTTCGTATTTCTTTTAAATATTTTCCTTGTTGACTTGTTTTAAAATACAATTTACTGTATATATATATATATATATATACACAGTAAATTGTAATTATATATAATAAAATTGAAATTTTAAAATAATTTAGTTTTTTCTTCACTTAGCTTATAGGAAGAATTAAAAGAAAATTAACATAAAATAGGTGAATTCCATACATATATACCATATATATTCCATAAGTGAAACCAATAAATTTTCTTAGTATCGTAGCTAGCATATCTTTTCATGAGTGATGTCATTCTTGCTACGTGCTTTATCAACTTCAACGTTTCGAAAATATTGTATTTGTTAATGTAGGCATGTAATGTAAAATTATTTAATTCGCTTTTAAGTTTCATACTTTGCAGAATTATTTGTGGGCTGTAATAAAAGATGTAAAAAAAAACTAANAGAGTAATTGAAAGTACAGGAAATGCATTTTACTAATAGAAATATAAATAATAATCAATAATATAATTGCTATTTCAAACTCAGGCTTAGTGATTTGACTTCAGAATCAATGAACAAAAATGTTTAAAAAATCAAATATGTTGAGAATTTGCAATCATGACAAAGTTTTAAAGATTTTCTTTTATACATATTGATTCTACTCAAAAAAATACTTACTTTATTTTGTGTTTTGTATAACTTCCACATCAAAATTATTCAAATTCTGTTTAGTTCTATTAAGTGAACTAAACTACCCCTAAAGTTTCTAAACAGTTTTAAGAACAGTTTAGTTCATTTAACACTAAATATTTTTTCATTTATAATGTAAAACATTTTTAATAAGTTTATACATAATGAATAAACTTTACTGATTTTTATCTATAAATTACACTACCTTGTAAATTAGATATTTTAAAGTAATTCTTATGTTTCTCTAATGAATGAAACAGAAATAATGAAGCTAGCTGTTATTTTAAATAGAGATATTTTCCCAATGTTAAATATTTATGTCAATTCTTATCAATATTATTCATTTTTCAGATTTCTTCAGCAAGTTGTTGTATAGATCATCAGTTAAATGAAGTCATTCCAGATATTGCAATGGCAACTACATTAATGGAACAACTGCAAACTTCTGAGCCTGAGACTACCAAAGATAATGGAAGTTACTCTTTACCTGTTTTCTGATAAAATCAGTGGTATAAGTAAATGTGAATGCTAATTGACATCTGTGATGTGTTTCTGACGTTGGAAAATATTGTCATTTATCAGTGATGAAACTGTATGTGAGATAAATTATTTGAACAGAATTTTTGGAATTTCATGAGGTTAAGCATTTATATTGTGATTTTTGTATGATGAATTATTTTGTAATAGTTTGAATTTTTTTATTAATTTATTATTTGGGTGAATTTATTGTTTAAATATGTACAGTTTATATGTTATAAGAGATAAAGCAAACCACATTCTTTCATTTATTTTGTTTAAATCTTAAATATCTTTTTATTATTTCAGTTACCAAAGTTATATATTTGGTAAAGGTATAATATGTCTGACAGATTCTTCAGTTTCATTTCCGTAAAGGATACAGTGATATTAAAAAAGATATCTGAGAGAAAGCGAAATACAGAGTACTTAAGTTTTTTGCAGAAAATTGATAAATTTAGATTTAATACATAATGCCAATTGACTTTCATACAGAAATCATTGCTGAGATAAAATACACACATACACATACAAACACACCCATACATACACACATATACACCCATACACACACAAACACATACATATAAATATATATAAAAATATATATATAGCAGGTCTATTCTGATATACATTACATTGAAGAGGCAAAGTAGCTTTCTAAAGAAGAAAAAAATATATAGTTTTTTTTCTACCATTTTTGTAAAAGAATATTGATTATCCCAGGTCCAAATAATATCAAACCATGGTATTTTCGTAGCAATTGCATTTATAAGTTTCCAGCATGTAACTGTTTAATTTTTTATAATTGTTAGTCCTGTATTTTTGATGGTGGACCATATTTTTGTTACAAAATGTGTTACATGACTACATACATAATTCATACAACAGAATCCATTTCCTTCTGTTGTGCTGGATTCAGCTTGTTACATGACCAATCTTTCAAATAGCTTGCTACTTGTATATTTCATGTCATAATATTACAGATTTGTTTTTAAGTAATTTCATTAGGATCTGATGGTCAAGTGTGATTGTAAATGTAAATAAATAATTGTTGTTAATGCTAAAAAAATGTGTTTGTTATTATTTTATGAAATAAAAATACAATATAAAATGATAGGAAGGTTGATTCTCTTTCAATAATTCCAAGCTTGTACTGATTTGAAATAATTTGAATCAAAACAGCAATAAACAAACTAAATTTCTGCATGTAAATAATGTGATATTAATAAAATGTATGTTTAAATAACTTTTAAAATTTTATTAACTTAATAATATAGAAGATAATTTAAAATTCTGTTTGTTTGACATAGTCATTTGAATTTTGAACAAAAATACAGGGTGATTCAAGTCACATAAATTTTTAAAAAATAATAACCGACAAACTATTTACAGTAAGATGCAGTTTTCACAGAAATGCTTAGAAGGAAACTGGATTTTTTTTGTGTAAAAAAATTTTAGTATCAAAATACCAGTAGTTACATTTCTTGCCATAAATGGCACTTGATAAGATTACATAATTTGTGAAGTTACTAGAGCTAGAACATTTTTATCATTTTATTCTTACTTTAACTAATTTATAAATGATTTCAGATTTTACAATGCTATCTATGGCAAGAATTAACTATTTTGGTACTAAAATTTTTATTAAACCTAAAAAAATCCTGTTTTTTTCTAAGCATTTCTGTGAAAACCACATGGTCTTACTGTAAATAGTTTGTTATTAATTTTTTAAAATTTCTGTGAATTTTGAATCACCCTGTATTTATCCAGCATTATCATTGATTTTATGTTAAAGTTGCATCATCATCATTCAGAAATTTTGAAACTTGTTTTGAAATATTAAATCATTCAAGTTGGTGTTTTTGTTTTACAAATTTTGGGAATATATAAAATATATAGACAAATTTTATACATAGAAATGATTAGTCTCTCTCATTGCATATTCAATTGTAAATGAAATGTCCAAGAGTAATAAAATGTGAGAGTCGAGTTTAGTGAATAAATTCGTTAAATAAAATTTTTGTTAAGGGAGGAAAAGACAAAAAAAATTNCAAGAAAAAGAGCAAAACATTCCACGTCATTAATGTACAAAATTCAAAAAACTATGTTTTACATAGCAACAACACTCACCAATGACACAGTTGCAGCTAGTTGCAGCTAGTTTTAATTTTTTCATTCAATAATAGTTCGATCTACAACATGCGATCGGTCCAGTCGCAGAACTCTACAGAATTTGTAAACTTTTCTCTACGTGTTTAAAATTTCCTGTTGTAATCTTCCGTTCATTTTCCTACAAATCATTCGTTTACTGTTATCACATAAAGTATTATTATCAATTTTGTGTTACATAATAATATTCTACTTACTTGCAGCTGCAAATTCCATTTTTTAAATTTAAATTCGATTGATTTTTAGAGATTTGGCACCCTCTTGAATATAGCGTAGAAATCTTTGCTTACTGCATGACACGTCTAGCGCGATTCAGGGTCCCCTTTCAACTGAACTACAATAGCAGGTATAAGGGATAGGGGGCGCTAAAGTCTAGAATTTTACCTTCGGACTCTTATCTAACCGAACCCACGACTAGAAATTACCGGAATTTAAACTCTATTTTTCGACTTTTGGCCAGCTTTTTGGGATTCGGTCCCACTGTGCGGCGTGCGAACTCAAAGAACTAAAGTTCAAAAACAAACAAGAAACAGAACAGGTGGTTCAAGGACACAGAGTGGCGACCTCGAACAAATCAACCTCAACATCAGATACAGCGGTATGAGAGAAGGAACAACCGGAACTGGCGAGAAAATAAGGAAAATTATAGATGGGAGAGACAAAAGCCACACGAGATCAAAATCTCGAGATTCCATGAAACAAGAACTTATCCGAAGGATAGAAAGCTAGATGAAGAGCCGACACTACATTGTCAAATCAATGATGCAAAGACGCAATTAGCTGTAGACACAAGCTCGGAAGTAACACTATTGTCAAGGTCCCTAGTTCAGAAATTAGGCAACCTTCACAGAGACTATGATAGAAAAGATATTCCGTTCCGGAGCGTTACCGGACACAAAATTTATCCACACGGAAGAAGTGAATTCCGATTCAAAATCGGCCCTCTACAATTTGATTACACATGCTACATCGTCGATGATCGAATCACGTATCCATTCGACGGCTTAATAGGAAGAGATATAATTACAGACTTAAAGTTAGGTATACATATGGCGGACGAAACAATAATACTTCCCGATGGAAGAGGAATAAGCTTCCAGGAGCCCTACGAGCCAAGTGAGAAATCAAACCGGATACGAGCAAAAAGGACCACCACTAACAGAAAAGCTGTTGTTCGAGTCGTCCGATCCTATGAAAACGTAATAGAAGGAGAGAAAATTAAAGATAGACATCAAGAACCACTAGAACCTAATAAAAGTCACATTCCTAAAAAGATGAAAAAAAGGGTGAAGAAAACGATACGATCCTCAGAAGAAAAGGGTAACGAACCAATCTCAGTTCCCCCGACGAGAAAGGGAAAAAAGTTAGAAACAAAGAGACATTACACACCGGAACCAACTCCTATATCCACCCAAGTAGCAGCAAAAAACAAGAACAATCAAAGTCAACCGGAAGCAACTAAGAAACAAGAAAAGCACCCGGAATCCGAAAGTAGCAATCAACCAGTAGGCCTGAATTTATTGCTCAAAGCTATAATGATCCTTTTCACTATGATGCTTACAATTTTAGGCATTCCATTGTTGCCTGTAGTCAATTTTCCGAAACATTCAACCTCGCCACAAAGTCAAAGAACGCTAGACACAATGCTGACTACAATGCTACATCCGCCGCGAAGACGCATACCCGTAAGAAATTCTTCTCCCACACACAAAAATAAAGTCCGACTGAAACCAAATCAGAAAAAAAAATTGATCGCGACCATTAGCAGAATTAATTAGGGAGTACAACAGCTCACTAGGAAGCGAAAAAAATGGTGAACTGATCAAAAAGGGGATAATCGAAATCTATTAATAGATAGGAAATACAACGCGTATCGTAGAACTTCCGCGAAAAACAAAACAAAAGATGAGAGAGAGTAAATCGTAAATTTTAATTGGTTGTACGAAAGTATCGAAAAAGAAACATTTATAGTCGGAAAAATATGAATGAAAAATAATTGTCGAAATAAAAGATGAATGAGAAGCAATTGTACTACGTTGCAATTCAAAAAAAAATTGTCGGAAGTTGTTGATTATATTGATAATGTTGATGTCGGAAGTAGAGCGATTTTTGTAAAATTTAATGACGACATTTTGTTAATGTTACTATAATTTGTCAGGGAGAGAGAGAAATTTTCCCATTGTAATTGAAGACATACAACAAAGTGAAAATCGAACTTGCTCTTTTGGGAACAAGCACGATTTTGGAAAGGCCGGGATAATGTGAGAGTCGAGTTTAGTGAATAAATTCGTTAAATAAAATTTTTGTTAAGGGAGGAAAAGACAAAAAAATTTAACTTCAAATTGCCATAAAAAAAAGACATAAAAATCTTTTCCCACGAACTTAGTTCCTTGTCAAGCATGATACATCGAATGTGTCACCCGAAATCTCGAAAAAGACTATTGGTCAAAGAAAAAAGAACAGTCCTAATAAGGCAGTGGAAAAAACCCAACGAGACCCCCTTTATAAAAAGGAGGGGTCGATACGTAAGAGTCAGTCTCTGGAAATTTGTGCGCACTGTGTTTTTTACAAAAACGGATAAGTCGCTACCAGGAACTCATCTAATCGCCGCTGTTCGAAAGGACTACGCCCGACAACGTTAGGAAGAACTTTGTGCTACTTGAAAAACGTATCAACGTTCGAAAGAACTTTGTGAAGACAAATCAACGATTCAACCCAAGACTAATCAACGATTCAAACCAAGGTATTTATCCTCGCGCGAAATATATGTGAGCTCTCTCTCTCAGGAATACGGGTAACCGAAAAAACTTAGATATGTTAATTAACCCAATTATATATAGCTATTGCGATTGTATATAGTATGAACAATAAACGGGTATTACGTCTAGATGAGTTAAAGTGTAATTCCTCTGGTTCTCTCGGTACGCCTCCATCCCGGAACTAGAAGTCCATAACGCGACCGTTCGCGTAACCAAATAAACGGCCAATAAAATTTTTCTGTGTCTACTACAAGACACAGTGGTGTCATCCTGACAGGGCGCCAAAGAGGTGCCGACCCTGCGGTCACAGTGGTGTCAGAGCGGGATTGATTTTAGGGGAGATTCGAGCAAAATTTGGGATACATGGAGGCAAGAGGTGACGCAAATCCCCAAGGGCGTCAGCGCGGAGAGGCAGGAGGAAGTACGCTTGCAGCAGGGGGTCTATCCGGAATGATTCCTTTGATTCCTACGTTTTCGGGAGATACAACAGGATTAAGGATAGGAGACTTCTTTGATTCCCTTGATGAAATCGCTAAATTAACTAACTGGACAAAATCTCAATGCTTGGGAGTAGCGAAACTGAAATTGTCCGGCATTGCTAGGGACTTTGCATGGAAAGATATGCGCATGAAAGAGATCGATACTTATGAGGAGTTTAAGAAACAAATGATTAAGCGCTTTGAGAAAGAGCCATATTCCTTAAGGGTACAGAAATTTCACGCTTGTGTGCAAGAGCGCGACGAGGACGTGCAAACGTATGCCGTTCGACTACAAACACTCGCCTCGGAAACAATAATAGAACAAACTGGAGTCGATGCACGCGAAACAGAGATTATCAAACGGTGTCAAGCGAAAGAGAAAGACGAGCGATTGCTTGCCCAATTTATGAGCGGTCTAAACGATAGGATAAAACGGTAGGTGCTATCGAAGGAACCAGACACCTTCGATAAAGCAGTTAAGATAGCGATCAGCGAGGAGACGATTGACCAAATAATGGGAAAATCCCGACCTATAATAAGAACAATAAATAATTCCGAACAGAAACGCGCGGACCACACGAATAGAAATATAGATCAAATGATCAGGCAGATACAGGAACAATTAAACGAATTAAGGCGACAGCGAAGCCAAAGAAACGGATATGGAAATAGAAATACTTCATTTGCGCGGCAAAATAGCTATCGAAATGTTAGAAACAGATTTAGCGAACAACAAAATGACGCAAGAAACATAGTAGGCGGCGTGCGAACTCAAATAACTAAAGTTCAAAAACAAACAAGAAACAGAACAGGCGGTTCAAGGACAGAGTGGCGACCTCGAACAAATCAACCTCAACATCAGATACAGCGGTATGAGAGAAGGAACAACCGGAACTGGCGAGAAAATAAGGAAAATTATAGATGGGAGAAACAAAAGCCACACGAGATCAAAATCTCGAGATTCCATGAAACCAGAACTTTTCCGAAGGATAGAAAGCTAGATGAAGAGCCGAGACTACATTGTCAAATCAATGATGCGAAGACGCAATTAGCTGTAGACACAGGCTCGGAAGTAACACTATTGTCAAGGTCCCTAGTTCAGAAAATAGGCAACCTTCACAGAGACTATGATAGAAAAGATATTCCGTTCCGGAGCGTTACCGGACACAAAATTTATCCACACGGAAGAAGTGAATTCCG
This sequence comes from Centruroides sculpturatus, assembly GCF_000671375.1. Classification (NCBI taxonomy): domain Eukaryota; kingdom Metazoa; phylum Arthropoda; class Arachnida; order Scorpiones; family Buthidae; genus Centruroides; species Centruroides sculpturatus. The sequence goes on along the minus strand of NW_019384405.1, from coordinate 178,267 downwards.
ATTCAAAATCGGCCCTCTACAATTTGATTACACATGCTACATCGTCGATGATCGAATCACGTATCCATTCGACGGCTTAATAGGAAGAGATATAATTACAGACTTAAAGTTAGGTATACATATGGCGGACGAAACAATAATACTTCCCGATGGAAGAGGAATAAGCTTCCAGGAGCCCTACGAGCCAAGTGAGAAATCAAACCGGATACGAGCAAAAAGGACCACCACTAACAGAAAAGCTGTTGTTCGAGTCGTCCGATCCTATGAAAACGTAATAGAAGGAGAGAAAATTAAAGATAGACATCAAGAACCACTAGAACCTAATAAAAGTCACATTCCTAAAAAGATGAAAAAAAGGGTGAAGAAAACGATACGATCCTCAGAAGAAAAGGGTAACGAACCAATCTCAGTTTCTCCGACGAGAAAGGGACAAAAGTTAGAAACAAGGAGCCATTCCGAACCGGAACCAACTCCTATATCCACCCAAGTAGCAGCAAGAAACGGGAACAATCAAAGTCAACCGGAAGCAACTCAGAAACAAGAGAAGCACCCAAAATCTGAAAGTAGCAATCAACCAATGGGCCTGAATTTATTGCTCAAAGCTATAATGATCCTTTTCACTATGATGCTTACAATTTTAGGCATTTCATTGTTGCCCGTAGTCATTTTTCTGAAACATTCAACCTCACCACAAAGTCAAAGAACGCTAGACACAACGCTGACTACAATGCTACATCCAACGCAAAGCCGCATACCCGTCAGAAACTCGTCTCCTACACACACAAAGTCCGACTGAAACCAAATCAGAAAAAAAATTGATCGGGACAATTAGCAGAATTAATTAGGGAGCACAACAGCCCACTAGGAAGCGAAAAAACGGTGAACCGATCAAAAAGGGGAGAATCGAAATCTATTAATAGATAGGAAATACAATGCGTGTCGTAGAACTTCCGCAAAAAAAAAAAACAAAACAAAAGATGAGAGAGAGAGAGTAAATCGTAAATTTTAATTTATTGTACGAAAGTATCGGAAAAAAAACATTTATAGTCGGAAAAATATGAATGAAAAATAATTGTCGAAATAAAAGATGAATGAGAAGCAATTGTACTACGTTGCAATTCAAAAAAAAATTGTCGGAAGTTGTTGATTATATTGATAATGTTGATGTCGGAAGTAGAACGATTTTTGTAAATATTAATGACGACATTTTGTTAATGTTACTATAATTTGTCAGAGAGAGAGAGAGATTTTCCCATTGTAATTGAAGACATACAACAAAGTGAAAATCGAACTTGCTCTTTTGGGAACAAGCACGATTTTGGAAAGGCCGGGATAATGTGAGAGTCGAGTTTAGTGAATAAATTCGTTAAATAAAATTTTTGTTAAGGGAGGAAAAGAAAAAAATTTAACTTCAAACTGCCATAAAAAACGAGCATAAAAATCTTTTCCCACGAACTTAGTTCCTTGTCAAGCATGATACATCAAATGTGTCACCCGAAATCTCGAAAAAGACTATTGGTCAAAGAAAAAAGAACAGTCCTAATAAGGCAGTGGAAAAAATCCAACGAGACCCCCTTTATAAAAAGGAGGGGTCGATACGTAAGAGTCAGTCTCTGGAAATTTGTGCGCACTGTGTTTTTTACAAAAACGGATAAGTCGCTATCAGGAACTCATCTAATCGCCACTGTTCGAAAGGACTACGCCCGACAACGTTAGGAAAAACTTTGTGCTACTTGAAAAACATTTCAACGTTCGAAAGAACTTTGTGAAGACTAATCAACGATTCAAACCAAGGTATTTATCCTCGCGCGGAAATATATGTGAGCTCTCTCTCTCTGGAATACGGGTAACCGAAAAAACTTAGATATGTTAATTAACCCAATTATATATAGCTATTGCAATTGTATATAGTATGAACAATAAACGGGCAATATGTATAGAGAATGTATAGTGTGATTCCTCTGGTTCTCTCAGTACGCCTCCATCCCGGAACTAGAAGTCCACAACGCGACCGTTCGCGTAACCAAATAAACGGCCAATAAAATTTTTCTGTGTCTACTACAAAACAGTGGTGTCATCCTGACGGGGCGCCAAAGAAATGCCAACCCTGCGGTCACAGATTTATACTGGTGTTCAACATTTAATCACATTGAAGGTTAGGTTATAGGTTAAGTTGTAGGTTTGATTGTAGGTTAGGTTATAGGTTAAGTTGTAGGTTTGATTGTAGGTTAGGTTATAGGTTAAGTTGTAGGTTTGATTGTAGGTTAGGTTATAGGTTANCTGGTTCTCTCGGTACGCCTCCATCCCGGAACTAGAAGTCCACAAACGCGACCGTTCGCGTAACCAAATAAACGGCCAATTACTTTTTTCTGTGTCTACTACAAGACACAGTGGTGTCATCCTGACAGGGCGCCAAAGAGGTGCCGACCCTGCGGTCACAATATAAAAGCTGAAAGTGATAGTGGCAGCAAGATGAGTAATAACATGAAGCTAAAAAGGATAGTCCTAAACTATGAGCATAAATCACATATCTTCAGCACAAAAATAGCAGCTCACATAAATTAAAAAATAGCCTATACATGTTACCCTATTATATTTAAATTGCTAACTAATGGTAAAAATGAATTAAACCTACAAAAGGGTTCCCAGGGTCTATGAATCTATTAGTGAACACAAGATTTAACTCTTCTTTAGCATACATAGACTACACAGGTAGATTGTTAACTATCAGAATTAGAAAACATGTACAACATCCAAAAAGGGAAGTACAGTACTGTACATAACAGCATTGGCCCAATTTGCAACTTGAGCCCAGAGTATCCCCAATAGGGAGAGGTGAAAATAATACAAAGAATTATGATGCACAAAAACTCAGAACAGCTGAGTCTGTTGAAATTTATAAGCAGGTATAAAAAGGGAAAGTGTATTAATAACAAAGACAAACTAAATTTACTGCAAGAGTGGCAAGTATCAATGATCTCTGATTGAATGTTGTAATCTCTAATTTTTCTAATATGTTTTAATTTTTTGATTTTAATTTATCAATATTTAATTTTTGGAAATATGTTTTAAAAATTTTATAATTCTTATTTTAATTTATATTACATCATTAAAGTGTAGAATGCTTCGCATTTCAAATGTCTAACTTTATTCTAACTTGTGTAAAAAAAAGTTCATTTGTAAATAATTTCTTTATCAAATGTATATGCTCTCTTAAAAGTGTAAAAAGTTTTTTGTAACATTAAATGGGCTACTAAAGCAGTCAAAAACATTTTTATTTTTCTAACATTTATTAAACATTAGTGCTGGAAGTAGTGCTTAAAAGTGTCTAGTGTATTTGAAGTATTAAAAAAAAAAAAAATAGGATTATGATCCAATGTTTTTATTGATTTTTATTATTGATTCATCTGTACATTGGATTAAGGCAAACTTTTAAAAACTATATTTCATATTTGTTCAGTTTTACCATAAATAATATATAGTAGATAAGGGTCTTAGTAGATGTGTACATGTTGGAAAATGTTTGTCCAGTGAGCTTCTAATAGCAATAGTTTGTTTATTTTTTTAATGTAACAGTAGTTTAAGTTTTTTAAGTTTTGAAAATAGAATTTTAAACATCATATTATTAATAACAAAATATATTGGAACATTATAGTTCATACATAACAGATTAAGTATCATTAGAAGTACAGGATAGGTAGGAATACTTTCCTTTATGTAGAGTTGATGGCCAGCATGATAATAAATAACCAACAATAATAAATGATTATATTTGCAGATGACTGGAATAGTTCAATTCAGAATATTCAAGTAGCATAACTAACAAATGATTTGACATTAATCAAAAGTTGTGAATTTTCATCCTATTTAGTCAGACTTAAATTTTAAAATTAATTTATTTGAATTAGCTATTATTAAAAATATTGATATATAATCTATCAGTGTATAATATGAAGTTTTTAAAATGTTTATTAAAATTAAATGAATGAATCAACATTTTGGTGAAAATTAAGTATGAGGGCAGTTTTTTTTCATGCTCTGGTGGTCTGTAAAACAAAGTCAAGTGTAAATAACAAAATGAATTTATTACCAAAAGTTAGGAACAAACATGGTTACTTTTCAACATAATCACCGTGAAGATTGAGGAATTTATCATATCTGTGGACGAGCTTTTCCATCCCCTTGTCATAGAATGTTGCCGCCAGTGAATTGAGATTGCTTTAACAACATTGTTTTGAAGATCACCATTAGTTCATTAGTCTCAAACATCTGTCCTGCTAGCCACATTTTCAGTTCAGGAAAGAGTTGAAAGTCTTCACATATTAAAAAGTTTTAAGCTGGGTGGAAATCTGAAAGATGGAAGTCTTCATCACCTTTAAACACCCAGCATATAGTCCTGATTTAGTGCCGAGTGACTTTCACCTCAGGAAAAGTGGCTCGGAGGGCAGAGGTTTGAGACTAATGACGATCTTCAAAAAAATGTTAGTTCCCATCTCAAGTCATTGGCAACAAGGGGGATGGAAAAACTCGTCCACAGATATGACAAATTTCTCAATCTTCACGGTGATTATGTCAAAAAGTAACTATGTTTGTACCTAACTTCTGGTAATAAATTCATTTTATTTACACTTGACTTTGTTTTACGGACCGTCAGAGCTTGAAAAACAAAACAGCCTACATAATTTATTCTAAACTGTTACAAGAGATATAATTCTACATTTTTAATAAATGTTTGTTTTAATGTAGCAGTTATGCAAGTTAATTTTATTAATAAGTTTTTCTTTTTAACAATAGAAATGTCTTTACAATAAAATGATTTCTAGAAATCAGCATTATTTTAAATTTTAATTTAAATCATTTGTATTAAGTTTGGTACAATTAGTTATAAACATTAAATTGTATTTATGAACTTTTTTATTGTATAATTGTAATCTTTATATTCAACAAAATGATCCATTTATAGCTTTCAACTGTTTACAATTATTTAATTGAATAAATTATACTTTACCATTAAATTAGTCTATAAAAAGTAGTAATTTATTCAGTTATAAATTAATTTCTAAAATTATGTGTTTATTAGATTAAATTTAATTTTCATATACATTTGGAATCAGTTATTTAAAAATTTTTTTGGTTCCAATTTAAATTGTGTGAATGTTAATTTAAACAGAATTTTGCCAGAACAGTTTCCGAAAAGTAAATCAATGGAGATACCACATTTTTCTTTTTTATAATCCTTATTCATTTTTATTAAAAACATTTATATTTGTGTTACAATGTTGACACTTTTTTCATTTATTTTATTTTCTTAAAACTTTATGCTTTTATTTTCTTTGTAATTTTTTATTTTTATATGTTTGGGATTTTGCAGCTCTTAATAAAAATGTAATTTTAAATTTTTAATGTACATAAAAATACATAATTATATGAATGAAAACTATAATAATTTCATATATATAAGTATGTCAGTTAAACAATAAAAGGATTTCTTTTAAAAAAATCAATTTTTTATAAAATCATCTTAAAATATTAAAAAACTTCAAGGGTTAAAACTGAATACAATAATACCACCGATAGGTGGGATCGAATGATAACCGCGTAAGTCGAATTCGCATAAGTCGGGGTATAATTTCACAATTTGTGTAAAATCCAAGTCAGATGTATGTAAGCTAATAAATGTTCTCTTTAATCTTATCTTGTCTTTTGATTCGTTCATGGTTGCAAGAAATCACCACATAGTCTCTGAAGTGTCTGTAGATATAACAAACACAAATAAATAACACAAAATAAATTGTAGCTATGTGTCAATTCCGCGCGACAAGTCCGAACATGCAAGTTGAACAATAGTGTGGAGGGAATGAGTAATCAAGAGTTGAGTGGTGCTCAAACAAAAGACGAATCAACGAGATTTGAAAATCGCATAACTTTGGGTTCACGTAAGTTGAGGTATCACTGTACCACCGTTGTTTTCTATCTATAACCACATTTTATCAGAGACAAAAACTACTAAGGATTACAATTATTTGAATGCTGTAATATATAATAATTTTTGTAACATCTTTGTGTACCAATTGTAGATATGTATTACCTGAAGAAGAGGCAAATGAAACAAAAAATTTTGCACCTGAAATTCATTGTGTAATAGACTAACAATTGTAATCCTTAGTAGTTTTTGTCTCTGATAAAATGCGGTTATAGATAGAAAATGATGATGTATTCAGTAAATAAATAAGTAATTACCTAAATAATTCTATATAAATACTTAATAATTCTCTTCAAAACATTTGTTTTGAAGAGAATTCTCTTCAAAACATTTGTTTTGAAGAGAATTATTGCTGGTTTGTATGTATTGTATTCAGTATTAACTCTTGAAGTTTTTTAATTTTTTAAGATGATTTTTTTAAAAGAAATATAAAAAACTGCACAATAAGTAAATATATATATTTGTTACTTATACAATAAAAGGATTTTCAATACTTATACAATTATAAAAATATATAACGTGGTTAATTTTAATTACTCCACTTTAAATAATTCAAAATATACATGCACATTTTACAAAAATCATTGAACCAAAAATGTTAGCTTTTAAGGGAGCCACGAGATAGGATTATTGGTTTTGTTATAGATGGTTTTACAATTAAAAGTACTCCAAAGGAATCCAGCAATGAGTTGCTTGACTTTCCTAGCAACATTTAAAATTGGTGTATAGCATCATCTGTTATGATATTTTATTATTAAAAACATTTTATATTTTTCACTATTAAAAAATGGCAAAAAGCTTAATTTTGAGAATAGGAATGGGTTTTATTAAAAAAAAAATTGTAAATGCTAATAACGAGTAAAATCATCATTAAGTTTCACCCTACTCAAGATATGACAAAATCTTCTGTATCAACCCAGACAATCAAAGACCATGTGAACAACTAACCGAGTTTGAGAGGGAAAAGACCATCAGGTTGAGAGAAGTTAGATGGTCATCTCACCAAATAGCCTGCCATCTAGGCTGTTATGACAACATTGCGAGGTGGTGTTGGGATTGGTGGATGAGAGAAAGCTCACACACATGGCTCCCAGACTTGGGATGTTCTAGGAAGACCACTAGCTGAGAAGACTGCCTGGTTTTCTGACAAGTACACACATAGCTGATGATATCATTAATCATTATTCTCCATCCAGGCACAGGTGGCGCCACCATTTTGAGGTGCTTGGGTGAGGAATGTTTGGTATCATGGTGGCCATTACATGTGCTGCCATTGGCACACATCTATTGTCACCTCCATTTAGAGTGGTGTTGCCCCCAACACCACTCTATCCAACAGGATTGGACCACAACAGAACAGAACTGGATCATCTACAGCAATGAGTCCAGATTCAATTTGGGCACTGACAATGGTTGTGTTTGTGTCTGAGGCTCCATGGTTAACCTCTCAATCCTGCCTACGCTTTGGAGTGGCACACTGCTAGTGCATGTAGCCGGTGTGATGTCTGGGGTGCCATCACATGCGACAGACAGTCACCTCTAGTAGTGACCCTCAGCCCAGCAGTGTGTTAGTGACATCATGTAGCCACATGTGTTGCCTCTCATAGCAGGACAATGCTCAACCACACATAGCAAGGTATCACAGGACTGCCTTCTTCACATTGCCACACTTCCTTCCTTGCCTTCCTGGTCTCCTGATTTGTCACCAATGGAACATGTCTGGGATCACCTGGGACATCAAGTTAGACAGCCTAGGAGTTTGGCTGAACTATAGGATTGCTTGCGGCAACTGTGAACTGAAATGTTGCAGGACACCATACAGCACTTGTATGCCTCCATGCTTGCCTATATCACATTGTGTATTCACGCTAGAGGTGGCCCAAGATGGCACACTAGGATACTAGAACCTCCTTTCGTTTGTAGTTTTTCCTGCAATAAATGATCCTTTTGCTTTTATTTTGTAATCATTTACTACATCACTGTTACATTCACCCATATATAATTTTATTGGATTCCAACAACTTCTTCTTGGTGCAGTAATTTTTATGGCAGTGAATATATTATTTTCTTTTAATTAAATAATAAATTCATAAATTTTCATTATAATAATAAATATTTTCAGGAATTAATTTATTATTTAATTAAAATAAAATATATATAAATGCATAGAATAAAAAAATTAAAACTGTAATAAAATACAATACAAAAATTATCAGATGTATTAATTTTATGCATTGAAATCAATTAATTTTTTTTTCTTGTATTATTTGAAAATATCTTGGATACAGTAGAACCTCGAAAACTCGGCCTAATGTGGACCGAAGGGTGGCCGAGTTTGTGAAAATGCCGGGTTATCGGGAATGGGGTTAAAAAATATAAGTACGAGTGTTTCCTCAGAAAATACTGTACTGTACTTGTATGTATTGTTTACTTGAGAATATAACAGAGAATAAACTGCCCAAATACCCTTAAACAAAGGAAAAGTACGTCCTTTATGAAGGCATAGAGCCTTTACTACATGAAAATGAAAATTAATGAATACACTGTGTACAGTAATTTACCTGATAAGACAGACCTCAGAAAAATACTTTATGAGAGCTTTTATACTTTTATAAAGCTGTCTATAATGAAAATTAATTAACTAAGGATTTTTTTGCCCTGCCAGGGTGTGTCCGAGTTATCCGGAGTGCCGGGTTATCGAGAGCCGAGTTTTCGAGGTTCTACTGTATTAGATACACATAATACACTCTGTTGCAAAAAAGCAATGCACATTAAAACTGATGTGCAATAGCAATTAAATTCTGTGTGTGAAGTGGTAGTGAAAAAATAAACAGTTCATTACAATATCACAGTACAATGATACATATGTGGAAAACAGTTTTATCAAAAATGTTCATATTAGCAAGTAAGTTGTAAAGTTCCCTCTGACATTGATCACTTTGCATTAATTGCCAGGCTGGGTATGTCATTTTTTGATTTGTAATATTTGTGATGAAAATTCTTCAAAGACAACTTTCACATGCAGAATTTTATTACTGTTGCATGACTGGTTTAAGATGTCCAAACTTTTTGTTTTGTTTTTTTTTTGTGGTAAGATTGTATTTATATCTGGATTAAAGAAATAATTTAAATATTTAAAATAAATAACCTTAAATTCTTAATTCAGTTATTTTCTATTTTACATTTTTTATTTATATATTGGTTGTATATATTGTTATATACAGGTAAAAAATCCTTTATCTGAAATTCTAAAAACTGAATACCTTTATAATCCAAAATCTTTTTGAGTGCTGACATGGTGCACCACAAATGAAGAATTCCACAAAGCATTGGAAATATTCCAGTATTCTTTTCAGACCTTTTTTGCTGGACACTTTGCCTAGATAATTTTTCTGGCTGCCTGGCTGATAAACTTCATGAAAAATGTGTATATGTATCTGTGTGTGTGTAAGTATACACACACACACACATTCCTGAAATACAAAAGTTACAAAAGGTGTGACATTTTTGTATTTCTGGAATGTAGTTTGATTTCAACTTTTAACATACTTTAACATGTCTATATCTATGTAAAGACTTCTAAAAATATTTTCACTTGCCTACAGTACATATGTGTGAAAATTTTTTTTTATCAAAAATTAATAAAAATTCCTAAATAAAGTCACATAAAAAAAAGAACTCAAATCAGACTAATTTACTTAGTTTTTAAAAAACAAGAAAATTGCCAAAATAATGATAACATTTCTAAAACTACAGTGGAACCCCGGTTAATGACCAAATCGGTTAACGAACTTTTATTTTGCAAAAATTTTGTCTCAGATAACGAACAAAATTCGGATAACGAACGTAACGGTATATTGTGTCAAATTTTACGCATGCGCGAGTTAAGCATTGCTTTTCTGAGTGTTTGTGCTATACTTCTTTTTTTCAGTTTTGTGATTTATATATTTAATCAATATGGTATCAAAGAAAGAAAAAAGTCATAGTGGCAATAGAAAACGACAATGCGCTATCGCATTTGAGAAAAATTTTGATTAAAAGAGTAAGACAATCAACTTTAGATCAATTTCTTGTTCCTTACGGAAAGAGTTTGTTTCATTGTTAAGTTATGGCAACGCAACACTTGGGCGATCTGACTAGGGTGAAATGCCTTCTGGGAGGTGTTTTTAAGGGAAACTGGCCCCTATTTAGGCGTTACAGACGTGGATAAATCCCGGAAAACTCCACGTAGCCAGCCCGTCTCAGCAAGGTGCGAACCCACGAACGAACTCCCCGTGTTCAAGGTACGAAGACCACTTAGCCACTGGTGGGTTTTTACCGAAAGAGACTTCGACTCGAAGAATCTTCCGATGAAGTGCTACCCGTTATTTTTTTGGAGGGGATTCCCCTTCTAATCATTAAGGTTCGTATATCTTCACTTTTCTGCCACCAACTACAACAAACGAAGGTATTATTAAACAAAGTTTACATGTTTGTTGCTGTAATGATAGATACTACGTTTTCCTACATTTTCATCAAAGAAAATTACTGTATATTTCAAATAAAATGACAAAAATTTCGGAGACTAGAACGAATTAATTGCATTTGCATTAATTTCTATGGGAAAAATTGCTTCGGTTAACGAACAATTCAGTTAACGAATGGAGTCGCGGAACGGATTAAGTTCGTTAACCGGAGTTCCACTGTACAGGCAAACATTTCAAACCAGGACATCAAAGCTACTAGTAATATTAGTATTAATAACATTGTTCAAGACAGAACAAGGTTATTTATATGAGGGAGATCAGCAGAAAAACTATACAAATATACCAAAATCTGAAATATTTCTGGTACAAAGCTCAATGGATAAAGGATTTACATCTTGTATATTAATTAATTTTAACAAAAATAATTTGACTGTTTGAATTATTTTTTCTTCAGTTATTTACTAGATTAGATTTAAACAACTTATATTATTTCAGTTTACATTTGTTCAAATTTATAAAATTTTGAGTACAGTGATCAAAAATATCTTCTATGGATATTAGTGATTGTTAAATAAATTATTAGTCAACAAACTGATGAAATGTATAATTTTATTTTTATTTGTAATATAGTAGAAATAATTTAGCAATAATAGATCAGAATTACATTGATGATTTGATTTTGACAAACAAGAAAATCAAAATGGAGTTATTTAACAGTATAAAAGATAAAAATTGACATAAATTTTTACTTAAAGGAGTTAATTATTTCATTTTTTTAAATTTAAAGATTCTTTGGAAATCACACTATTAATAACACATTAATAGTGTGATTAATAGTAGGTACAAATGAAGACAATGAATAATTTTATTTGAATAATTGAATTATTTATTCATGCAAAACAGTTTTTTCAATATATTTTAAGTCTTAAATTTAATATAACTCTGGCAGTGAATCATTATATTAAGATCTAAAATGTTTAAATTAAATTTTTAGCTGCATGAAAACTTAAGATTTTTGATGTTAAAATAGAATTTTTTAAAATTAAAGCTAAAATAAAATACATTGTAGAAATTATTTCTCCTTTTTCCTTTTTTCAGCATAATAGTTAAAATGGATAATTTTATTTATCTATAGCAGGGGTGGCCAACTTTTGTGTACAGTACATAAGATCTACTTTTTATCTTAAAAATATGTCATGATCAACTTGTTGTCATAGGCATAGTCTAAGTGGTGAGGGGAGGTGTAAAATACATACTATGTTTAGATAGGTAAGAAAAGCCACAATTTAAAACATGAAGAAAAAGTATTTACATTTTAAATAGAAGAAATTGAAACTCAACATTGTCACTTTTGGAGACCACCACTTCACCCTTCCTCTCTCTACCATGTCTCGACCTACTCTCTCTGTCCCTCTTCCTGCTTTTCTTTTTTTCAATTTTATGACCCTTTGTCTACATTTCTTATTCCCCTTTTACAACTGTATGCAAATGGATTGCACATGGACCAACAAAACTGCATCTGAGGGAGGACTGATATCACTACAGTTGCATTGCACATTGCGTTTGGTTACAAGCATAACACATTAAATCAAGACATCATGAGTGAGCAACCAAAATTGGCTTTGCGATTGACCATGATTGACTTGTTGGCCACCCCTGATGTATAGAATGTTTAAATTTTTATCAGATTTACATTTTAAAATTAAATTTTTTTAAAAAACAGACTGGTTAATATTTTTCAAGAAATACTTTAAAATACTTTTTCAAAATATTAAATATTTTTCTAAATATACAAATAAGTTATATTTCCCAGAAATAATTTTAAATTTGACAAAGTTTTTCTATTTTAGTTATAATTTCTGTTTCAATATCTGTGCAGATGTGATGGAGTGTTCCTCACCTCTTTTTTCTCCTGGCGGAGACACTGATTTAAATATGGTTTCTATGGAGAGGTTAGCTGCCCAACATCCATGTCATTCAACACCTGCTTCTTGGGGATCTGATCAGGATAACACTGCCAATTCTGGCCAAGAATTTTCTATGATGCTTGGATATGGCAATCCTGGTGTTTTGAGTAGTTCACCTTTTCACAGACTCCAAACTCAAGACACAGATATTCATGAAGAATTAAGTGATGGAAGTGAAACTAGTGCTTGGTGCACAAGTGCAGAATTACTTGTGAATCCAGACAGTATGGATTCAATTGATTCAAGACAGAGAAAGAGAGTTTTAAGTGAAAGTGAAGGAGAGGAACGTCAAGGTAAACCAAGAAAAGTATCTCAGAACAGAGATACAAAAATTTCAGGAGAAAGGAAGTGTATACAATTAACTGGAAATTTTCCAGATCAAACCTCATCTGTGTTGGATAGGAACAGACAAGATAACAAAAATGATGATCACTTGAGAAATTCTGGAAGAATTATTAATGGTAATAGTAGTAGTGGTAGTAGAATTGGAAATAATCCTTGTGGACAAGGGGATAAAATAAGAGCAGGATCATCTACTCAGACTCTTGATCTTATTATGGAAACATCTTCAGAAAGTGACAGCGATATAGACATTATAAGTCTTAGAGCTCCAAGAAGGCAAATGAGAAATAATAATTACAGTCTCAGAAATAAAAATTCCACTTTAGAAAATCATACTCAAGCAAGAGGATCTACTGATGCTTGCAGATCAACATTCCATAAGGATGTGAATTCAGGTATGGCATTTTATTAACCAACATTATTAAAATAATTAAATTCATCAGATTTCCAAACAGTCTATTAGTTAATCAGTGTGTGTTGTTTTTATAAAAATATTTTTATCAAATTTATGAATAGAAATATATATTTTAGATGACTTTGTATTTTTATAAAATATAAAATTACACTTTATAAAATACAATAAAAATTTCACTATCTTGAGATATCAACACAGTTAAATTTAAATTAAGCAATTAGTAAATTTGAACAAATTTTAATAACAAGTATTTTCAATAAGCTCAGCTTATTGTCATTGTAGTTTGAATAAAATATTTGTTATGATCTTGTATTTTATTGCCGTTATTAACTAAGTCAAAAAAATTATTATTATTAGTTTTACTGAGAAAGAATACATTGTAAGAGAAAAATTTAATATATAAGTACTTTTACCATAAATAATTAGAAAAAATATTATTAAACAAATTTATGACAAAATTTCAAAACATTATTGTTTAAGAATCTGATTCACCGGAAGTATTAAATATCTAAACTGTAAAATCTAAAAAAATATTAAACAAAAATACTGTATATATTTCTAATACTTTTATATATTGTTTGTGTACAATGAGCTGGACCCATAGTTCTAGTCTCTCTTTTTTGCTTTCTGAAGATGTTGGAATATTTAGAACACTCCACTTTTTATAGGTTGGTTGGAAGTTTTATTTGTTTTATACTTATTTTTCATGCTTAATTTTTGATTTCAAGAAATTGAAAATTGGTCACTTAGTAACATTTAAAGATGTAATTTTTCTGTTGAACAAGATAATTCTAGTTAACTGTTAAAAAAATTGTTAGAAATAAGTCAGAACCATGATGTTGAATGTAATAACTTCCTCAATTTAGAAAATTTCATTTCTTCTATAAAAAGCTAAACCTTCTAAATACAGTACTATAGTGCCATCATACAGCTTAAAGGAGAACTCGGAAGGTCAGCTCATTGCATGCAGATGGTAGATAGTACATTTTAAAACATAATGAATAATGTAAAATTTACTTTGTTTTTTATTTTTTAAAGAATAGAATCTACATATAAATTAAATTAATTTTTTTTTAAATAAGAAATAAATAAATAAGAATAGGCCAACAGCTCTTAAAAGTGGAGAGTGGATAATGATAATTTTATTACATGATTGTCTCTATGATGTAATTGTATTTGAACAATATTTTTGATTAAACCAAAATAACACTGCTAAACCTAACAAACCAGCGAGAAAATTATACAGAATGTTTTCTGATTAATCAGTTTCTCATTTAATTAAAGTATTATTCAATAGTAGTAATTCCAAATGATAAGAAAATTAATTTAAAAAGTATAAAAATTATATTTTTTCACAGACTTAGTATTTATTTGAGTTAAGAATTAAAATATGAATTTTTTCATTGACTCTATTGGAATGTATCAAATACTGAAATTAAAAATTTGTCATTCAAGAGGGTGCAAAAATATTTAAGCAAATTTTAACATCCATAATTTTAAATATTTTAGCTGTTAGATACATCAGAAAAATAAAATAAAAAGTACAAAAATATGTTCTAACTATACATTTCAGCTGTTATTAGATGTAGAAATAATCACTTTTAAAAATATTATTGAAGCAAGTCTTGAAATACTTTCTATGCAATAAAACTAGCAATTTATCTTTAAGAGAGAAAAATTATTAACTTTATTCAATACACATTTATTAGAACTTTCTCATTTATCAATGTGAGAAACCAAGGGCATAGAATTTATTTAACTCTAACTCTATGTCGCTTACTGACACACAATTGTGGGATTGGTTCACTTTTTCTTCGGAGGGCTTTTTATGAATTTAATTAAATAATGCGGAGAGAGATGATTTCGAATCGTTCATCTCCTACATCAGGATTCCCGACACCAGATAGTCTAGTTCGCAGACTATCACATGCTACTTATTCGCGAGGAATTCTGTGTGAGAGGATCGTGACGTAGTTGAGAGACTGGTTGCGCATATTCAAGTCATGGATGAGGTCATATTATAAACAAGTAACAATAAAATTTAATTAATCAAACAAAATAATAATACAATTAATGGGATTACAAATGATATATTCTGAACCTTTCTTGTAGTGAGAAATCAACTATCTAACTTAATCTAAATCAACCTGTATGCATGAGAGAGAGTTTACATCAATCTAACAGATTATAGTACCTTCACAATATGAAGCTTGTTATTGTCTTCAGTTATCTTACCGTTCGGATTATGGGAGGAGTTTGAAATCATTTCATTTGAGTATGCACTATTAAAATATAGCTGACTTCTTAGGTGGCTGTCCTCTATACTCTATGGTAATCTTCCCTTCTTGATAGACTATCTCCTATAGCATGTTCATAATTTGTTGAACTGATCTGAATGGTGGGAAAAAGCCCTATTTATAAAGATGGTTGTCTGGCTCTGTCGGGTGGCTCTGAGCGTCTGCTTCTGATTTAGCTGTCTAAAGGAAGTTCAACTTCCCTTCTTTCAAAAATGACAGAAGCTACATCTTTTCTTTGTTAAAATTTTCTCTCTGAAATAAAATATTTTTTTATTCAAAAATAAAACGTTCTTTTTACCGCAAATTTCTTTAAAAATAATGGACCCCTAAATCCTGATTCTTATATCAATATAATAATATTTGTTACAAAGAAACTACAACAAAACATTTGTTGGAATCCCAAAATAATAGGCTAATTTAATGTTGATGTTAATTAAGTTATATTGTTATTATTATAAATTATATTGTATGTTTTAATATATTATAATGAGAAGTCTTTTAAAATTAATGACCCAAGGAATTATGCCACAATAATTAAGTTATTCAAGCTAGATAAGTCAATGAACAGATGTTTGACTAAGAAAGATTTACTGATTCTTAAAGTTAGAACTAATGTATAAGATTGGTAAACTTATCATATAAAATTTCATATTTACTACTGATAAGTCTTAAATAAAATTTTTTCATACTTAACAATAAATTTTATATATGGGTAGATACTAATTTGTAAAGTCACAAATATCAAAAATGATCTAAAGTACTGTATTTCATGAAATAAGAACATCAACTCCATAATAGACTCTATTTTCAATAGTTCACTCAGTTTTATCATTTGACTATATATAATAACGTTCAATAAAACAAGAAAGTTTATACTTATACAGAGAAATGCTGAAATAGTTTTGAAGAGCCAGAAGAAATATTCATTAGATTAATGTTTTGGGGGTAAAATAATTTCATCTTCAAATCAATTCAAGACCTAACACTTAATTAATTAAAAAAAAAACAAAATCATAACAATGTTCTTAAACACAGAAAACAGTATGTTTTGATCAGCTTAATTCAAAATCAGAACAAATTGCAATATCAGATATAAAAAACATTAAACATAAGAATAAATGAATTAAAAAAATAATTAATTTCAACAAAAAATAAATTAGAATATGTATGAATAATTTAATTTTAGTAATTTGATATAAATTTTCTTGCTTCTTGAAACTACTGTACAGTCCCGCTAGTCTGAACACTACTAATCCAAATGTCCGCCTAATCCAAACATGTTTTGGTTGGTGGAGAGGAAATTTTCTCTAACAAGAGGTCCACTTAGGGATGTTTCCCTTTTCTTTCTTGAGTGAATCACGTGAATAAGGCTTCATCAAGCTTGTCAAACATTGAAGGCCTTGCTGTTTGTCGATTTTCAACTGATTTTTCTGAAGTAGAAGCACAAAACTGCTTGATCTTTGTGCGTTTTTTTTCTAGCTGGTTATTGTGGCCTTGCCCACTCCAAAGGTTACTGCCAATTTTGTCGCATTTTCACCCTTCTCCAGCCTTTTCAAAACATCCAGCTTATCTTTCAACATACACATTGTGTGTTTCCATCAATGGTGTGCTGTCTATGGAAGCTGTGGAAATGCCGCTTCTCTTGTATTTTACAAAATATAAATACATATTGTGCGATTATTTTCATATTTTAATTAACGTACTTTAAGTTAATTAAAATTAATATTTTATTATAAGTGTATTGTGTATTTTATTACAAATTTCTATACTACATGTGAAAAACAATGATAAAATTGCCATTGTATATTCAGATATAAATTTGTATATGTATATTCCCAATGGAAGTGTTGTATTTTCGAGTACGGGATAGCTTCCATGGCAAAAATATTTGAATCATGTAAAGCAGCCAGATTACAGGCATTCGCACAGCTTTACAGAGCACCAACCTCTCATGGTTTAGCTCATAGATGCTACACACCAAAATATCATATAATGTTTTCAATGATTCTATTCAGGGCCAGCACAGCTTCCCTATCATCAAATGTCACCACACGCCACTGGTTTCCATTTTGTGCCTATTGTAGCAGCAGACTGGACTAAACTAAAATAATGTAGAGAGAAGAGTACATTCAACATTCACAATTAAGTGTGTTAACTCGCATAGTAACATTAGTCAACTGATTGGAATTCTGGACTGTGTATTAAAAACAACATTTTTTACATTTAAAATAATTTTAAGGTAAACAATGAAGGCAAGTTACCATTTAAAAATTTAAAAATCTGTTTTTATTAACTGTTTGTGGCCTCTATTGAGTACAAGTCAGATGAAATAAAGGGTGGGTACTATGGTGTTGGATCTATATAAACCAGACCTGTTTTACTGTTTGCTTCTGCATTATTTCAATTATCTAGCTAATCCAAAAATCTGCTAATCTGAACAGGGCTCGATCCCAATTATTTCGGATTAATGGGACTCTACTGTATTTCAGCATTTTTGTATGTAAATATAAACATAATTAATGGAGTCAATGAACTTATTCAGGATAGCATTAGAAGTAAAAGCAAGATCTGAAGATGATATGTAAAAAATATATTTTTCTTTTACAATGTTTAAAAGCAAATTTTTGAGCAAGTAATCAATTTGATTTTCAGATTTTGCAGCCAAGAGCAATTTCTGATATTAAAAGCCAGATAAGACATTCTAATTATTTCTATAACTTTTAATTCAGATATCTGCTGTTTTTCCTGAAAAAAATTCAGCATTAAGTAAAAACATTTTTAATGTAATTGAAAATTATATAAATAGGAGTATTATGATTTTAAATTAATTTAAAATTCTCTGTTTTTATTTAGAAAAGAAGCAACTTAAAGAATCTCATGGTAATATTCAAAATAAAAATCTTCTGGATAATCTGATTTGTTAACAGTTTGCATCAAAAATTAAAAGACTAATGCAAGAAAATTTAATATTTTTAACTGAAATGCTATTAATAAAATTTTACAGTGTTTAATTTTTAATTTCATAATCTAAATTTTATCATAATTTTGGTTTAGGTAAACAATAATTAGAAAAATATATTAAAATTTGTAGGCTAAAGGGAGTTAATCAGTATTAAGGATTATATTTCGTGATCAACCATAAACCTTATTCAAAATGCACATGTAAAGTAAAATAAAGTTCTGGATTTCCCTTTTGACCCTGTGTATTGGTTTGTGGAGTATTATTGTTTTTAATCATATTAAAATTTGTAAATATATTCCTTAATGTATGTAATTCACAATATATTAAAATAGTATGTAAAACTATATAATACTATATTTCAGAATAGAATGTGTTTTATGCTAAATTGTATTATGTTATGATTTCTATTTCTGGCCATTTATTTTGTGATGTGAAAACATAATAAAACAGTTTATCATGTTTTTGATTAAATTTATTAAATTGCTATTTAATTAGCCTACAATCTACTTAGACTGAAACTGTCTTGCTGTTTTCTTCCTATAATACAGTCACCCCTTTGTATCTACAGGTTTCGCATCTGCAGATTCAACCAACTGCAGATTGAAAATATTCAAAAAGAATTTCAGAAAGTTTCAAAAAGCAAACTTGAATTTGCTTACACTTTACATATTCTGTGTTTTATTCTGTGTATTTCTCTTTCAGGTCATTAAATGAAAGTAATCTGTAAGTATTGAAAGAAAGAAAATGTTACGTTGTTGCTGAAGTGTGCTATGTAGTTAGGCTACGATGGTTGAGTCTGTACTGAACATGTACAGACTTTTTTGTCATTATTCCCTAAATAGCTATTTACAGTATAACAACTATTTGCATTCTATTAGGTGTTATAAATAATCTAGACTTGATTTAAAGTATATGGGAGAATGCATGTAGGTTATATATAAATACTATGCCATTTTATACGGGGCAAAGAATTTGAAATCTGCAGGGGTCCTAGAAATAATTCCCTTGCAGATACCAAGGGACGACTGTATGTTGCTTGATTGATATTTGAATTGAAATAGAATTTTTTTCTAATTGCAATTTTTAATGTAATTCATATTGTACTGATATTATAGTATTTTCAAAATAATAATAAGTATGTTTGAAATATAGTTTTAAAACATGCAATAATATCTAGCTTTAATGTTCTAAACTAAGTCCCAATGAAGATTATATCCTATTGGAAATTAGTTCAGGACATGCATATCCTATTATAGTTAATTGAGTCATCTCATTTAGCTATAATGATATAAAATATCATAGAAACTAGCTTTATTTATATCATAGAAACTTGAAATAAATAAAAGTAACTAAATAAGTCTTTCATTTTTATGATTTCTAACTTTTAAATGTTTGAACTAACAGTTATTTGGCATACTAAAAGTTAAAACAGAATAATGTTTCGTAACTCGGTTATCAAGCATTTTTCATACTGTAACTACTATCATAAAGAATAATTTGATGTTTAGCATTATATTACACAAGAAATGAAATATTCTCAATATAAATAAGTATAAAAAATATGAAAGAAATGGCATTGTATAAAATTTTATGGAAAATAATAGCTCACTTGATAAAACATATAAATTGCTATTTTAGAAATACAGTGGATGCTCAAATTATGCATGTTTGAAATACACAATTTTTAAAATAACACAACAGAAAGATAAGTACATACATTGTTCAAAATATGCTTGTTTTAAATTATGTTTATAATTACACTCTTGACCATATATAATAATGTTTGTCTACCTTACTGTAAAAAGTTATATTACATACTGTCTGACTACATGCCATATTGTTCAGGCAATATTGATCATTAGAAAATTTATTACAATGAGAATGCTTCAAAGAACAGTTAAATTTTTCAACTGTTTTCTTGATGTAACAATTTCAGAAAAGATTTCCATGACCACTAACAAGTCAACACAAAAATTTTACTTACTCAAAATTTTACTTAATAAAACTATCATTTGTAATTCACAATGAGATTTCCATTTACAAATGAAAACTTTTAAACACACCACTATTGAACTAAAATTAAATTTAATGACTCTTTCTTCAACTGCTCAAATCAGCTCTTAATTCCCAATTAATAAATTGTGGCTGTACAGACTGTTTTCATTTTTTCCATGTTACATGATATGTATAGAAACTATTTTTTAATATGGTGCATTATATAATTTGTATGTATAGAGTACTAATAGGAGAGTAAAGCCAAGAAATTTTAACTGTAAATAAGTAATTTTATAAAGATGTATACTGGTTAACACCTCCTTACAAGAAATGCCGTCAGAAATGGGGCTTATGCCTGAAATGCGTCTTGGCCAACAAGATATTCCAAAATAAAGATTGATGCCAGAAATACCTAGTGTCTGTCTATGCACCTAGTTTTGACAGTACAAACAGTACTAATAGGATCAAATTTAAGCACAAAAGAACGCAACTATAGCATATACCATTAATTTAAGTTACAAAACTTAGTTCATATTATGTGGAATTTAAAAGATATGTAAATTAGAATGCAACCTTTATGTAACTTGAGAACCCACTGTAATATTATTTTAAAGGAATATTAATATATATTGTTATGCATGCATATATTAATTTAGTATTTCAGATATATTGAGATGTTTAGAAATATACTAATTTTATTATTAGAAACTAGTTCAATTACAAAAGTAAAAGGAATTAAATCAAAAGTAATAACCAAATAGCATTTCAATAAATAAAGATTAAAAGTTTTTAGATATATATATGTATGTATGTGTGAGTATTTGTGTTTTGTTCGATTTTATAGTGTTGGCCAAAAGTTCTGAACGAGCAATCTAAAAATCTGCTATTATTTCAAATATATATGTATATGTACAGAACAAAGTGGAAAAGAAAGTCACATAACATCCCTGCTATGGAATGTATAATGTACTGCACATTGAGCACATCATGTAACATGCATAACTCTGTAACCATTTTAGGTAGGTGAATAAAATCTTTTAGCAATCAATTCCTTGTGAAATTCTGATCCTAAATGATGTGTCACATGATGTCCCTCTTCCCACTTACAGTTTTGGAGTTGCATTCAATATGACCTCCGTCAAGATGGCGGCTGTGTATGTAACAAATCAATCTGTTTCCCCCTTGATCAAATGTGTTCTTAACATGAGCAAATTAACTTTGGGAACATTCTATATTCTGTAGCAGGGGTATTAAGTGACTTTCTTTTCTATATTTTTTTACATTATGTTTCTTTTCTATCCTGTATATTGTTAGAAAGGTAATCTGTTTCTGAATTTAAATTTTTTAACTGAAAAAATAAACATATAGTCAAAATATGGACTTGCAGAAACACAAATATCATATTTTCAAGTCTATTTTGACTTGCTAATCTGTTACAGCCTACTCTGACATCTGTTTTTCAATTAATCAATTGTTAAAGTTGATAATAGTCAGTACTCTGATGTCAATGATACAGTTGAGTCAATAGCTGTTATGTCTAGTAGATAATAACTACTATTACCTACGTAACATCTACTTCTTTTATTTCCATAATTTCTTTACCTTATTGCATAAAAAGCTGCAAGTAAATCTCATTTTGAATGAACAGCAGTTCAGAACAATTACTTTGGCAAATGTACTGGACTATTGATTAATGGAAAAAACCTAAAAAGATCTTCAATATAATGCATAAAATAAAATTTTTTAAAAATATATATATTTGCTTAATTATTGAGACAATGATTTAGCGTGAAATAAAGCACTATATTATTACTGCAACAGATAGCACATAGTACTTGCCTGCATGAATCAAAAGTAATTACCCCCACGAAAAGTCTATAAGTATTTAATTTTTCACATCTAAAACTAGGGTGTTTTCATTTCCAAATAGTACTCTCTTAATTCTAATAAGTGCCCTCCAGTAGTTGAGTTGATAAAACCACCAAACACTGGTAGTCGATGGTGGGTTTACGCATGGCCAACAGGCTGGCCACATGGAGTATTCTGGGTTTTCTTTACATTAATAACATCTAAATAGAGGCCAACTTTACATAAAACTCTTCCTGAGATACAGCCCTTCTGCAGATTGTTCACATGTTGCATTTCTGTAACCAAATAAATCAAATTAATTCTAATAATTTTTCTATAAATGCAATATTTATGAAGACTTACTTCTCATGTAGTTTATACATTCTGTTGCAAAAATATAAAAACTCTATTATCATCATATAAAAGCAATTCTCACATTTTCACAAGATATTTTTTTTATTTAAACAAGCTATATGAAGTATTTCAGACATTAAGGTTAGAAACTTTGATCACATGTGGGGCCATCACAACCTATCTAACAAGGATCACTTTTCAAATATTAATAGTTGACCAGTATTAATTAGTAGTTGTTAACCATTCTGTCTTCCTGCAGGAGGTCAATAACTACTTTTGATTGAATTACTTCAAACCCCTTCTGTAACAGCCCCTTCTTTCTATCGAACCAGTGATATGGTAGCATTCAAATAGGAAAATTACATAATACAAGGCTACCAGCCTGCACAAAATATGTTTTAAGTGGGTGCCGAGTTTAAATATTTTGCCCTGTTTTTCACAAAACTTGATTCATTGGCAGATTACCATTTTGATACTTGGCTGTGAATGATACAGTTTCTTAGAGTTAACATTAGAAAAAAATATGACATCTTAAAAAATTTAAGTTATATTTTCAATTGCAGTCCACTTGGTCAATGAAATTGCATGATTTCTTACCATCCAAGTATCGTGATAAACATGACAATGGTAGGCTAAAATAACTAAATGCTTTATATGGTTTTTGTTTTAATGTTTGTTATATTATGGTATTTGGTTTATATAAGTACAAAAGTTATTTTATATAAAGGTTTATCAAATCAATTGACCAATCTAACACATTTAAAAAATTTTTTATTCCTCTACTGTACACTATTTAAAGAATTTTTAAAATATGTTAGATTGGTCANCAGAACAATTACTTTGGCAAATGTACTGGACTATTGATTAATGGAAAAAACCTAAAAAGATCTTCAATATAATGCATAAAATAAAATTTTTTAAAAATATATTATATATACCAATACCTAACATGTAATATTGATTAAGTTGAATTGAATAAAAGAAAAAGTGCTTACCAGTGGCCAATTGAATAAAACCACTGAACACTGGAACACTGAACAGTTGGTCATAAGTTTGCACCTTGCCAATGGGCTGGCCACACGTAATTTTTCAGGTTTTTGTATACCTAAAATGTATCTTTACATTTGTAATACCTAATTAGAGGTCAGTTTCCCATAAAAATTTTCCAGTAGGCATCCCTTGGCAGATCACCCACATTTCACATTGGCATAACCAAATATACCAACAAAAACAAAAAATTTGTTTTCAGATTACTGGTATAAAGACTTTTAACCTATACTATATATAATTATAAAATTAAATCATTTAT
This sequence comes from Centruroides sculpturatus, assembly GCF_000671375.1. Lineage (NCBI taxonomy): Eukaryota > Metazoa > Arthropoda > Arachnida > Scorpiones > Buthidae > Centruroides > Centruroides sculpturatus. Next base: position 154,329 of record NW_019384405.1, on the reverse strand, counting down.
GTCATAGATAAAACTATCTCATGATTTAAAATATTTTAAAAATTTAAAGTAAGCTTTGTATTATCCTAATCTATATATGTATATACATATAAATGAGGATATATATTTGTTTGTTCGCTATGCATGCTTAAGCCATTCGACCAATTGTTACGAAACTTGGCAGTTATGTTTACATGCTTCTAACTTAATGTTGTATATCCCACCCCAAAATATCAATTGGATTTCTATATATCAATTAATTTCTGTCTACATTTGATTTGCTGGCTTTACATGTAACATCATCTATTGGCAAAAAATTTAAGAAAATAATAGACTATAATTCTTACAAAAAAGGATATAATTTTAAAAATATATATATTTGCTTAATTATTGAGACAATGATTTAGCGTGAAATAAAGCACTATATTATTACTGCAACAGATAGCACATAGTACTTGCCTGCATGAATCAAAAGTAATTACCCCCACGAAAAGTCTATAAGTATTTAATTTTTCACATCTAAAACTAGGGTGTTTTCATTTCCAAATAGTACTCTCTTAATTCTAATAAGTGCCCTCCAGTAGTTGAGTTGATAAAACCACCAAACACTGGTAGTCGATGGTGGGTTTACGCATGGCCAACAGGCTGGCCACATGGAGTATTCTGGGTTTTCTTTACATTAATAACATCTAAATAGAGGCCAACTTTACATAAAACTCTTCCTGAGATACAGCCCTTCTGCAGATTGTTCACATGTTGCATTTCTGTAACCAAATAAATCAAATTAATTCTAATAATTTTTCTATAAATGCAATATTTATGAAGACTTACTTCTCATGTAGTTTATACATTCTGTTGCAAAAATATAAAAACTCTATTATCATCATATAAAAGCAATTCTCACATTTTCACAAGATATTTTTTTTATTTAAACAAGCTATATGAAGTATTTCAGACATTAAGGTTAGAAACTTTGATCACATGTGGGGCCATCACAACCTATCTAACAAGGATCACTTTTCAAATATTAATAGTTGACCAGTATTAATTAGTAGTTGTTAACCATTCTGTCTTCCTGCAGGAGGTCAATAACTACTTTTGATTGAATTACTTCAAACCCCTTCTGTAACAGCCCCTTCTTTCTATCGAACCAGTGATATGGTAGCATTCAAATAGGAAAATTACATAATACAAGGCTACCAGCCTGCACAAAATATGTTTTAAGTGGGTGCCGAGTTTAAATATTTTGCCCTGTTTTTCACAAAACTTGATTCATTGGCAGATTACCATTTTGATACTTGGCTGTGAATGATACAGTTTCTTAGAGTTAACATTAGAAAAAAATATGACATCTTAAAAAATTTAAGTTATATTTTCAATTGCAGTCCACTTGGTCAATGAAATTGCATGATTTCTTACCATCCAAGTATCGTGATAAACATGACAATGGTAGGCTAAAATAACTAAATGCTTTATATGGTTTTTGTTTTAATGTTTGTTATATTATGGTATTTGGTTTATATAAGTACAAAAGTTATTTTATATAAAGGTTTATCAAATCAATTGACCAATCTAACACATTTAAAAAATTTTTTATTCCTCTACTGTACACTATTTAAAGAATTTTTAAAATATGTTAGATTGGTCACTTGGTGTGATAAACCTTTATGTAAGATAACTTTTGTACTTATAAAAATCAAATATAATATAATGTAATCAAAGGGTTAAAAGTATGAAATACAGCAATGTAGTAATCTTAATGTTTGTTCTAATTTTTTGCCTGTGCAATGCTGGACTTATCTGCTAGTATATGTATATAGAGCTAGAATATTATTTTGAAATTTAATATATCTATTCTAAGATTAAGATCAAATTAATCTTAGAAAAGATGACTATTAAATTTCAGATAAAAATAATTGTTAAAATTTTACATAAATTTTTAAAACAAATTTATTTATTTTTATAATATCAAACAATATTTTACATTCTTTGTATTTCAGTGATGGCAGGGCCATCTGAAAGACGCACTAGCACCGAAAGAGGCAATAGTAGTTGGAAAAATCTGGATTGGCCAATAGCTCCTGATCTACAGTTAGATTGTCTTTCGAGTGAAGATGATGACAGCAGTATAGAAGTGGTTAAAATTGAACCAGCTAGGTAGATTAGTTTTTGTCTATTTTAGTATTTTATTAAATTTAANTTAGTGGACCATTCTACTGTACTCAGGAAATAAGAGTTAACGTTTAATTAACCATTCTGATATACTGGTCCATACTTAAATAGTGAATACCATCTCCTCCTCATTTTGTTTGATTTGAAAATCATTTAGATCAGAGGTCGGCAACCTATGGCATGCGTGCAACATGGCACACGAGACGATTTTCAGTGGCACTCTGATTGAATAGAAATGTAGTAAAAATTATATTTTAATTATTAATTACATATTTAAATGGAAGTCATAGTTCAGCAAAGGCCATGGTACATTAAAAACAAATTTCTTGTTTATATATTTCTATTACAGTGCATGAATTTACAATCTGAGTCACCATGTACATGTTTTGCAAGCATTTCACATGTAAGAACATAATTCAATTAACAACTTAACTTCAAAATTATACATTTTTGAGATCCATTATGACTGGAATAATTTTGATAATATATAATAAACTTGGTAAAATCATGTCACCACTTGGAATAACATTATAACTTACAGTTGGCACAACACCACTGAAAGGTATCTGACCCCTGTATTAAGCTAATTGTAAATCATGGTATATCTATCGTAGAAATGTTTTTTGTGTCAAAATGATTTTTTTTCTAAAACTGAATAGCAAACTTTTCTGTAATTTTGTTTCTACTTCATAGTATACTAGTTTATATATAATAATAACTTTGTTAATCTTGAAAAATCTGTCTGTTGATGAAGTTGTCATTGGTCTGCAATTTTAAAATTGCAACCAACTTTATCTTCAGGTAAAAAGAAAAAAAAAGACCAAATGTTCTTTTTTTGCCTGCAAATGAAGTTATTTTATTATTCATGACTTCTTAGGTTTAATTATATTCACTATTTTATGTTGATTTTTCAATAATAGCATATTTACCTACAAGAGGATATGGAGATTAGTCTTGATTTTATACTTGAAATTGCATTTAAAAAATAATTAGAAATAACTTTTTATACTTGTAATACACAATTAATTTTTATATAATTTTATATAGTTTTTTGTTTAATATAAAATTTTTCTATTTTTAATTTTAAATATTTCAACATTTAAAATTTAAAAAATTTTTTTCTAAAATTCTTTTGTTCTATTTTCTTCATTTGAATATTTTAAGTACTTGGCTTTCTTAAATGTTTGGTGAAAGGTGAAATTATTTGTTTTTATTTAATTTTTATTTTCTTATCAAGTTTGTGAGAAGTATTGAATATTATTTTTAATAAATACTTGTATTTACATATTATAGTCAATGTATAAAATCAATGCAAAGAAAAAAACAATATTATTTGTTTCAATTATTTAGTAAGAATATGGATTTATGGTTTTTAAAACTTTAGAAATGGAAATTCTGTTTTACAGTGTCCTGCTTTAAGCATTTTGCACTTCACAATATTTAATTTTTTTAAATTTATATTATTAGTTGTAAATAGAACACAAACTATATAAATTAAATTTTTGCTCAGTTTTCTTGTGATATTAAATGGAAAGATACAGATAGATTATTTATAAGACACTTTTGAAATATACATAGCATATATATTTCAACTGTGATTTAAAAGATTCTATTATTATCACAGATAATATTTAAATCTGAAACTTGATATATTATAATAAGGTTTTTCCATGTTTAAATATTATCATCCTTAAATAGCATTTAATAATTAAAATAAAATCTAGAATTCCTTACCAGAAACCTTCCAGGATAGTAAAACTTTTTATTTTTTATATTTTTTTAACATGAAGTAATTAAATTACAAATACAGTAGAACCTTGATTATTCGGACTAATTGGGGATGAAGGTAGACCGGATAAGAAAAAATTCGGATAATCGAAACAAATACTTTAATTTGTCTTTTAATGATAATACAACACGTTTTCTTTTCGATGACATATTGGCAATATTAAAAGTAAATACTGTATTTAAATCATGATCAAATTTTCAAGAAACAAACGTTTGTATTTAATTTGGACTACTACTAACCAACGCTAACAGACTACCTATTGTTTAAAAGGCCCTCTGGTGGCACAAGAAGACAGATTTTATAAAATAAAAAGCAGTTGAAACTGCATTTTTATGAATAAAAATTTGACGAACTATTAATATTTATTGTTTTATGACAAGTAAAATTTTTTTGTTGTGTTTGCAGCTTTTAAGTAATGCATAAACCATCGAAACGCGGGGCCCTTCAGACCATGAGGCATAGGCGATGGCCCACATTGCCCATGCCTTACGCCGCCCTTGGTCATAGAAATGATGTAATTTGAAAATAAAATTTTTTATAAATACGTATGTCAAGTTATATTTTCATTACGACGCAAAATATATTTAAGAGTTTATGGCCACTGTGCTGGGTGAGACGTTGTTGAAACAAAAAATATTATGCATTCCATCATGTACAAAAACAGTATCATAATTCACCAAGTGCAAATCAGCAAATTCGTAAAATTTTTGTTTATTTTGAACAATCCGGATAATCGAAAATCCGGATAATAGAGGTCCGGATAATCGAGGTTCTACTGTAGTAACTTTATGATAAAAAATTAATAATTACTACAGATATTATTATATATTTTTTTTATAGTGATCCCAGTAGCAGTTTTAATAATTTTAGCGGCCGTTCTTCCCATACCCATTTTCATTCTCATTCTGGTTATGCTCCTCATCCAGTACCTTTAGTTCAACTTACAAGTTGTCGTTTTCATGGTAGCCAGCAACCAATAACTTGTACTGGAATGTCAGATTCCTGTTTAAGAAATTTGGTAAAGTTATATATTTTATTAATAAATAATACAATTAATAGTTTTAAACTTTTTTTAAGTTTTGAATTATTAAATGAAATTATTTATATTTAAATGATTTAGGGAAAGACAATGATAACAATAATTTACTTAAATTATTATTTAAATCATCTAGAACAGTGTAGACCTGAGATCTACTTAAGTAACATTTTGCAGATAACAGGTTTTTCAGGTTTTATTTCAAATATACCTTTATTTCTTTATAAATGTCATTTTAAAGTTAGTCACGATACAATGAGTTATGAATAGGCTTAATTATTGAAATTGAAAAATTTGTATCAAAACACAGTGTTTGATATATCATTGATCAATGTAATTGTCAAAAATATATTTTTATTATACCTTATATTATACCTTTTATTATACCTTTTTAGTTATAACTACAATAAGAATTTTGAATGGTATGTAAGCCAAATTTTATTTCTGTTTACAATATGAAAACTTAAATGCCACAATACTTTGTGTAAAAATTAATTACCTTTCAATTTTGAAAGGTTGGACTACACTGATCTAGAATATACTATTTAACCAATTCTGTATTTATTACTAATTAAGCAATATGTTTTATTCAAGATGTTTTGTGTTTACTTATTCTAGCATTTATTAAAAAAGTTATTTTTTATGAATCGTTTATTTTGGGAAGTATTTATTTAACAGTATTTTACTTAAATGCATATTTAATTTAAGATTTTATATTTTATTAAAAATACTATTTAAAATTTATGTATTTGTATTAAATTATTTATTAAGTACCTCAAAATTATTTATAATTTAAAAATTTTTATACTAGGGTTCTACTCCAGCTTCTGATCCTTGTCGACCTTATGGAGGATGTGTATCGCACTCTCATCCAGTAACTGCTACTCCTTGTCCTCATGCTTACCCAAGTTAGTAAAATCTTATATCAATAATTTATTTTGTTAATAAATCAAACAAATTCTGTAACTTATAGCATTTAATTTCCTATTTATCATCTAAAAATATGTAAATAATAAAACTAAAAATTACATTTTTATTTTAATAAATAAGTACTGTTTAATTTTATAAAAAGGAAAAATATAAGAATATAATAAAGGAAAAATATGTTGCTATTAATTAACTGTTTTTCCTATTTAAGGATACTGAAATATAAACTTTTTGATCTATGATAGAAAATATTTTATACTAGCTGCAAGGACCCGCTTTGCTGGGTTTTTATTTGTTCGTACATTTGTATGTAGTATAGTTTTTTTTATATATAAAAGACTGTTTTTCTAAGTAATGTAGAATCTAGCTGCAAGGACCCGCTTCGCTGGGTTTTTATTTGTGGGCAAAAAGTAACGATAGTGAAGATTAAGATAATTACATTATAGCCAATCTTACCCGTTTTCATAAAATGCAAGAATTAAGTCTCCTGTTTCCAGACGTTTCCAGAGAATTTTTACATGAGCATAAAAATATGTTCGATTTCCCGCAAAAGCGCAAAAAACCACCTGTAAATCTTGCATGCCGCTTTATATTAACACTTCCTGGTCTTGATTCTATTTCTGAACGTCTCCTGTTCACGTCCAATCAAACTATTTTCAACGTTTCTGGAACGTTTACGATCGTTCTATAATCGAGCCAATATTCGAACAAAACATTCAAAATAGAAAGCCACTTTCAACCACTTTCAAGCCCATATCTCCCGCACCCTTATAGCTATCGAGACGCAACCCCCTGGTGCACAAATGGAGACTTGGGGCTACTACTACATACAAACACCATTCACATGCGATGTGTAGTTTTGGCGGAAAAGTGAAATATAGGGACATACATGTCCATTTTTAGATATATATATATATATAAACAATGTTAATTGGGAATTATATTAAGTTTATAGAAATTTTTTGTTCAGAATCTCTTAATTATTCATGAAGTTGGATTTAATGATACTTTTTTATTAAATTACTAATGTTTAATATTGTATAATTAATATATTGCAAATAAATAATAGGAAAAAATTCATGAAATAAATTTAAATGAACAAGCACTTTTGCCTTTTTATTAAAGACTTTTTCATGTACAATTAATATAATATGCAGAAACAAGCAATTTAAAAAATAATGAAATTGGAACAGAACAATATTTGTGCTTCCATTATTTTTAGTTATTTTTTCTTTGTCTTCTAGTTTCTTTTGCTGTTTCTGTTAATGAAAAGTGCTCTTAGTCTTATTTTCCTTTTTTCAGAATATCCTTTTATAGTGTCTTTATTTAAGAAGAATACACAGACATTCCCTGCTTATTGTCATTAATCTGTCTTTGAAAAATCAGATATTCTGCAGGAAAATGTTGACCAAGAGCCTATTTTCTATTGTTTTAAAAATTAGAATGTCTTACAATATCAACATAAAACTCCCAACTAATTTCCAAAAATAGAACTAGAGCACAATATAATGCCATATATGTATTGTCATAGAATATGCAATGTTTCTGACATTGTTTTCTGATTATCAAGTAGTGTACATTATAGTTAATGTATGCTTGCTTTGTATGCAATAATACGTACAGTACAATCAGTATGCCATACTACAAACATTATGTTTATGATACTGCACAACAAGCAATATTTAACAATAAAGAGATTTGTTTTAAAAACTGAAGAAAAAAATTTACAATAAAAACAAGGAATAATTTTCAGCACATGTTAACAATGTCTCTGACAAAATTTTCAACTGATTTGATTGCAACTGTTACTGACATCACAAAAGTATTTAGGCTTTCTACCATAGGAGATATTTGTATATGTTATCATGCCTCTACCAGTGGCAATTATATTGGAGATGTATATTTCATTTTTTGACATTTGTGACACTTTTTGAAATATCTGCATGTGGTTCTAACTTTGTTAGCAATTGTATTGCATACTCTTCTTGCATGTTGTTATGTTAAAGATGTTATATTGAACTACAGTATAAGAATGTAAATACGGATTTTTTTAAAATATAAGCATTAATCAGAAAATATTGTAAAAGATATCCAAACTTCATAGAACATCTATATGAATCTAAAAGATGTTTTACCAAAAAAATATTAAGTAGGGGATACTTGTAAATTTATTTTAAATAATTAACATTTTATTTAAAATGATTTATTATAAGATAATTTCAACTACATAAATTATTTACTAATTTCTTCTTTCCTGTCAGAAAACTTTGTCACTATTAAACAATAGTAGATAAAGCTTTCCAACAAACTTTCTAACAATTTTAGATTCCTACTGATATTGGGTTGTTCAGAAAGTAATTTCATTTTTTCCATGGAAAAAAACACAATATTTTTATAATAAACAAATATTTTATTGAATTATATATTGACCATTTTGGTTTAATACCTGTTGCCATTGTTTCTGCTAGTAGCATGATTCCACATTTATAAAAGTTTTGATGTTTGCTTACAAAAAACTGATTCAAGTGATTTTTGACATTGTCATTTCAAGTAAATGTCTTAAAGTTTAAAAAATTTTGTAAAGACCGGAACAAGTAATTATCTGAAGGTGCCTGATCTGGCGAATATGGTTGGTGTGATAGCACATCCCATCTAAGCTGTAACAGTTTCTGATGAGTTACCAAACTTGTGTGAAATTTGGCATTATCGTGGTAAAACACTACACCTGTTTTGTTGATCAATTCTAGCCTTTTCTGTTTGATGATATTACTCAATTTGTTTACTTGATGGCAGTACACTTTTGAATCAATTGTAACCAGTTTTGGCACTGTCTTTCTCTCAACACATCATCTCCATACATGTACCACAATTTTTTTCTTGCTTGAACAGCATTTTGATTTTTTGATAATAAAAAAGCAAAATATGCCAAAAATGATGCTTTAGATTTTCCATATTTGATGGGACACCGAAAAAAAAAATTGTACATAATCAGACAAAATTTTTTACAAATAAGCCTTTAAATGTCAGCTGCCAAAATATATAATGAAAATGTGGTTTAAAATGAAATTGGCTAGTAAAAATACATCTAATTCCTCTAGTAATAAAAAAAATGAAATTACTTTCCAAACAACCCAATAGCTTATTCATTCAACATAACTTAAATGAAATTTAATAAAAATAAGTTTAATCATTTCATTGAGATTTTTTACACTAACAAATGACAGTTGTGTGTATTTAGATTCTACTGGTCTATGGACAGTATTCATGAAATTGATAATTTCATAACAAAAGAAAGAAAGATAATTTTAAGAAAATACAGTAATACCTTGGTTTTTATTGACTTTGGTTTTCGTCAATTTTTTTCTGCGAAAAATTTGAATATGTTTTCAGTATATATTTTGGAATGTCTGGAATGAATTAATTGGAATTACGATGATTCATGTGGAAATAATTGCCTCAGTTTTTGTCGGTTTCAAATTTCGCCAATTGTTTTTGGATGGATTATTGATGAAAATCAAGGTACCACTGTACTTTTATGAAAAACTAACACTATTTACGAACTTTTGAAATACATTACATACAAAAAGTAGTATTTTTTAATATAGTATTCCATTTTGCAAATTATCAATGTTTTTTTCTTTTCAATTAAAGCAGTGGAATTTATATTGTCAGATTTATACCTTCCTAAATTTTTTTAGTACTCTTGTTTTGATTTTGAAGTTTTCATGGGTATATGTTTTTATTTAATAAATGTTTATTATTATTATTATTATTATTGTTATTAATAAAATTATTTATTTATTAGGTGCACCCAGCCCACATTTAACATACATTGGTGGCATTCATTCTGCACCTGCTGCTACCCCTGTTCAACCTCCACCATATTATCATTTTTATAATACTGTTACTACGTCTACAGCACAAGATGTTTCCGCTTCACATCCAAATTACCCTCCAAGTGTTCCCCGTCTTAATCCAGCACATCAGCGACTCTGGCATGTAAGTTCTTTTTATAATCTATTTGTTACATAGAAAGTAAATTGCTGATAAAAAATGTTAATAATTATTAAGCATATGCACTTGATACCATTTTTGGCATCATTATGTTTAATGCTTACTATTTCATATTTATAGTATGAATTTGTTTCTATAGTATTCCATCATATTTTAATTTATTATAAAAAATATGTCGTATCATGTTTGAAAAATATTTCAGATTGTTCTAAGATATAAATAAAAATATTTTAAATCTATAAATTATTTAAGAAATACATTGAAAGATACTTAATTATTTTTGAGAAACTATTGTATCAATGAAAAATATTTTTCACTTCTGAAATTATAAAAGTTTAAATATCTTTAATAATAATTTTTTATTATTATAATTTAATTAAAAGTTTGATATATATTTTAAGAGTATTTATCTAGTATGATACTAAATTATTATATTTAAAAATTTTAATCAAACTGAAAAGTGATGAATTCTTATAGTTTATCTTTAAAATCAATGCAATGTTTCTGCAATGACAATGACTTCTCGCCACTATCAAAAAACAGAAAATTGTCAACAAGGGTAGGGAAGGAATATTTAGGTGGGGATAGTTGGTTTTATAATGAGATTCAATTCTATTTTTCAGCCATTTTTTTTGATATTTCTAATTGTAACTTAATGAATTGCTATTACTATTTAAATTATACAGAAAATATTAACATAAGCAATAAATCGGGGAAAATAATTTTGAATAATTCAGAACACTCATGAATCTAAACAGGTTTGGGATCCAGTTAGTTTGGATTAATGAAGTTTTATTGTATTTATATTTGTTCTCATTTATTAAATATGTTTTGAATAATTAAAAGATTATTTCCAATAAATATGTACAAAGATAGGTGTAGTGTTGTCATTAGGATATCTAATTTACATTAACTTTTCCTTTGAAATGGTCACTATATACCTTTTAGATTAATCTAGTCATAAACCTTATAAAAATTATGTGCTATTCAAAATTGCAGATTTTAATTAACAAATAAAAACCATAAGATGGTGTAATTGCCAAATATAACTGCACATTTTGTTTCAATCCTATGAAATTGTATGAAATTGAAATAGATATCAATAGCTTTTTAAGTATTTACACAGTCTTATTACAATTAGATAGATAAAACTTAAATTAGTAAGAAAATGATCATTTCATATATTATATGAACTGGAACACCAATAATTCTATTGCTCACTAGAACAAAAAAAAAAGTGCATTCATACAAATCACATTTACTTTAACCAGATTAATGCCATTTTAATTGGTAATCAGACAGGGGGTAGTTTTTCTATCAATTAATATTAAAGTGTAAAGTCTGAACATTGTATTAAGAAGTACTCAGTCATAATTTTTGAGTATCATTCAACCATTTACTTACTACTTCCTTAACAGAAGATTAGGTGAGATGTAAGATAAACTATCATTGTAAATTCTGGATAACTAGTTTTGAGTTCCATCATTATGGTTAAAGAAATTTGGTATTAGTGACTAATCTGCCAAATTCAGGTGATTGGTGAACTAATCTCAACAAATATAACAGAAACATCTATGAAAAGAATCAAATTACTATAGCATTTCAAAGTGATAAACTTGATCAAATTCAATCACAGAATTAATGATCAAACATTGAGAAATATAAAATCAAGAAAGTAATTATAATTGATGTATGTGACAAAATTAAAGATGTCTTGCCAATATAGAATATGAAATTGCTAAGCTTTTACTATATTTTTTATTGTTACACTACATGTTTTGTTTCCATAGCTACTCTCTGCCTTTCCTTATTTTGTACTTAAGATTAAGCCCAAAAATGTTTAGTCTTTTCAAGTATTTTCAAAAAACAATTAAACATGATTAAAAATGATTAAATGACCAATGTACAATAATAGGACAGAACTTCAAATTAGGAGTATGGCATTTATTTCAACTGTTTATAATGTAATTATAGTAATAAATAATATATCTAAAGTGTAATTTCTGTTACAAGAAGAAGGTAAGTCTCAGAAATTGAAACATAATTAGCAAATTCCACAGCTTTGATTTTATTTTAAAATATATTTTATAAACATTACATATTAGGATCTATTATGAACTTATAGCCATTTTACATGTATATTATATGAATCAAAAGCAGGAAGTGTCTGAAATATCATTTCTCAAAGTTATTAAAATTCAATTAATATTGCATATGTATATACAAATGACTATAGTTCTGTATTTTATTAAAAATTTACTTCTGAAGGTGTGGGGAAAGAAATGTTTTAAGAAAATAAACTTTTTAAAACTCACTTATTATATTATTTATATTTGAAGAAACTGCAATTTGTTATAATTCAAAATTTATTTAATTTTTAAAATAATGATATTTTATGTTTAATCTTATTAAAATACTTAATGATTTTTGTTAATTGTTTGTTTTTGTAGGCTCAGCAGCGTATGCAAGAAATGCAAAGACGCAGACTTTATCAACATAGTTTGTACATGCAAAGGTATGTATTGTCTAATTTTGTCTATTTTCTTTACTATCTTTTGATTAATATATATTTTTAAAAGTTATAAACTTTGAGTTCTTTTCTAAAATATTTAATATAATGCCAAAATTTTAAAACAGTAGCTCATTACTATCATTTGACTTTTGTTGTTCTAGTTTTCAGTAAAAAATAAAAACATTAGATAGCTTATTTGTTTTATTCATATGTTGAAATTACTGATTTTTAAAACTGTCTATATCAGTCCGTTATTAGCCATTGAAGTTATTGGTATTTTTGTTTTCATCGTGCCAAATTATATTTACAGTTTTACTTTTTGAAATGTATTAAAAATTTTCTCAATATTTAAAATTATTTTAGTAGATTTTTGACCTCATTTGGGATAAATTATTTGGTATTTATTTATACAGGAAAGAAATCATTATTTTCTGGCTTTGTGTGTAAGTATAGAAAATAAAAATGTATACTTTAATTGAAATAATTTTATTACAATTATCTTTTGTTAGAAATTATTTCAAGAATTTGTTTTAGAACAGAAGAAATTGATTTAATAAAATGCTTAATCAACTGTTTAAAATTATATATAAATATAATTATAATATATATACATACCTACATACATACATAAATAAATACATTTATATATAGACTCAAAGTAAACTAAATCAATCATCAGTTTAATTCTAAAATTGTTATAAGTTAATATTTATAGTTAAATAATAAAATATTACAGTAGACCCCACTATAACACTGTTGATAATTCCATGTTATATGAATTCCATGTTGTACGAGTCACTTAGATTTTACAAATACAGTAGAACCTCCATTATCCGGACCTCTGTTATCCGGATTTTCGATTATCCGGATTGTTCAAAATAAACAAACATTTTACGAATTTGCTGATTTGTACTTGGCGAATTACGATACTGTTTATGTACGTGATGGAGTGCATAACTTTTTTTGTTTCTACAACGTCTCACCCGGCACAGTGGCCGTAAACTCTTAAATATATTTTACGTAGTAATAAAAAACTTGACATACGTATTTATAAATAATTTATATTCAAATCACATCGTTTCTATGACCAAGGGCGGCGTAAGGCATGGACGACGTGGGCCACCGCCTATGCCTCGCGGTCCGAAGGGCCTCGCGCTTCGAAGGTTAATGCATTACTTAAAAGCCGTGAACGCGACGAAAAAATTTTACTCGTCATAAAACGATAAATAGTTTGTCAAATTTTTATTCATAAAAATGTAGTTTAAACTGCTTTTTATTTTATAAAATCCGTCTTATTGCGCCACCAGAGGGCCTTTTAAACAATAGGTAGTTTGTTAGCGTTGATCAGTAGTAGTCCAAATTCGATACGAACGTTTGTTTCTTGAAAATTTGATCACGATTTAAATACAGTATTTACTTTTAATGTTACCGATATGTCATCGAAAAGAAAACGTGTTGTATTATCATTAAAAGACAAATTAAAGTATTTGTTTCGATTATCCGGATTTTTCCTTATCCGGACTACCTTCATCCCCAATTAGTCCGGATAATCGAGGTTCTACTGTACGTAAGCCGTTCACAGCCCAGCACACGTATTTGTAAAATCTAAGTGACTCGTACAGCATGGAATTCATATAACACAGAATTATCAACAGTGTTATTGGGGAGTCTACTGTATATTTTTAATTGATAATTGTTATCTGATTCTAATTTCTAAACTTTATTCTAATATGATTATGCATATAATAAATATTAATGCAATGGAAATTGTCTTATTTCAATGGATTTAATAGTATATAAGAGTTTTGATTTGTGAAAAAATCCTGATGATTTTAAACAAAAACTTTAGAATAATATAATATTGAACTATAAATGTAATGTAATTCAAAATGAAACAATTACCCAAAAATATAAATTATGCTATCATACTGTAGTTTCACAATTTAAATTAGGATATTTGTTTACAGGTGTCCCTCGTATAACATGGTACTTATATTTTGAACAAGTACTGTGTTATGCGAATCCATGCTATATGAAACAAAGGACTAGTCAAAACATGTGGTTAGGTTTCAAATGTTAACAAAAGTATACTATTCTTTTTTGTTACTAAGGGAAATACACTCACTGCCAAAAGTTAAGCACAGAGCAGTAAACTGCGAAAAAATTGACAAATACAGCTGTGATTGACATGAAATGCGGCAGGACAGTAGCAAATATGTTTATGCATGAAACAACACAAAGAAGCACATAGAAAGATGAAAACAATATTGAATTTTCATAAAGTATAAGATGAAATCATATTGAAATCATTAACAAAACGATGTTTAAATCCAAAACAAACAAACAAAACCGACATTAATAGGGTAAATGGTCACCCCTCATCCTTACACAAAGTTTACAGCATGTAACCATGCTTTCCATGAGGTGATCAACCACTCCAGAGTCAAATAAGTGCCATTCCTCCTGTAGAGCAGTTTGCAACTCTGTGAGAGTGGCAGGGAGTGGGAAACGTGTACACACAACATGGCCATGGGCATTCCAAAGATTCTCAATGGGATTGAGGTCTGGCGAGTATGCCGGCCAATCCATATACATGATTCCCTCACTCTCGAGGTAGTTGTCGACGAGGGCAGCTCTATGGGGTTGTGCGTTATCATCCATTAAAACGAAAGCAGGACCAACTGCTGCAGCATACAATTTCACAATAGGTTTTAGGACTTCATCCCAATATTGGATAGCCGTCACAGAACCCTCTCGATAGATATGCAGGTCAGTGTGATATCCCAACGAAATGCCTACCTACACCGTAATGCTTCCACCTTGGAATGTGTGATGCTTGATGATGATCTAAAGTTGATTGCATGTGCCTTTTTCTCTCCATACTCTTACATGCTTGTCATCTGGCTCCAAGGAAAATCCCAACTCATCCATGAACATAGCGTTGCCCCAAACAGACACAGTTCAATTCATATGTTGCCAACACCACTTTAATTGTGTGCCTCTGGATTGGACGGATAGTGGAACACAAACTCGTGGTACCTGGGCGTACATTCCGTTCATGTGTAGCCTTCGGTGCATGGTAGTAGCAGATATCGTTTTACCAATGGCTGCTGCAACCAATTGATGTCACACATGTAGAGGTCACTCTTCGATTCTGCTTGGCTACAACAGCAATATAGCGATCTTCTGCGGGGGTCGTAACCCTTGGGCGACTGGCCACAGGTCTTCGGGATAACTGTTTACTTGTTTGGAATTGTTTCCATAACCGTGAAATGACAGAATGATGAACACCAAAGAAAAGAGCAACATCTGGGATTGATTGTCCTGCTTCAAGGCATCCCACACACTGCCAGCGCTCACCGTCTGTCATTCGTCTTCTGGAAGCCATAGAAACATATCAGTCATGCACACTAATTGTATGACAGTTCTCCACACTTTTTCTCGGCACTTACATGCAACTCCTCTCACACTTCAGAAGGCTGGCTTCTTATAAGATTGCCTGTTTTTCATATTTTGCGACACGTAACCATGATTGATAGTAATGTAACATATTTGCATACTTCCACCCACCTCTGCAATGAATTGCAGCCTCTCAAATGCCGATTGCTTTCCGGACATGAACATTTTCTGCTCTGTGCTTAACTTTTGGCAGTGAGTGTATGTTTATTAAAGCAATCAATAATTAATTAACAATCACAATTAAAAGTACTGTGTTATGCATTAATATTAATTTTAGTTAAACAAGAGGGTTTTCTTTTTACAATGTATTATCATCTTCTGAGCTATTTTTGTTGATCTTGATCAGAAATATTGGAAATGCCTTTTTTTATTTTTACATAAAATATAAAAATTTCTAACGTATGACAAAATTAAAAGTAAAAATATTGTATTAATTGAAAATTTGTTTTGTTCAATTGAGGACTGAGAAATTTATTTTTTAGAATTTATGTTCGAATATCGAATTGTTTGAGTTGGAAACAGTTTGAGTATTGAGATACCTCTGCATTTTTTTTTTGTCATTTTTATGAGTGATTACTTACCTACAATTGGAAAAAGTTTAATAACACTTATCTAAAACTGTTTAAATAAGCATTACTATATACAAATATTAATGTATGAAAACAAAACACAGTGACAGTCTTAAAGGTTAAAGTCTGAAAGCAGCAACAATGACATATGGTTGATAGGAAAGGTAGGACAAGGAAGAAACAAATTGCAATATTAGTTTTCATTAAAGTAAACCTGACAAAAGGCATAAAACCAATTGAAACACGTATGTTATAAAGAATAGAGATCTTGATACTAATTTCAAATACTGATATTTCTTATATGAAAGGGCTAAAAAATGGAAATTTATTTGAATAACTCATATATTTCTGGGTGTGCAGTCATTTGTTCACAATATAATGGATTCTTGGAACAACAAATGATTTTCAGTGGTCCAAGAGATCTGTTAAAACAAGATTTTTCTGTATTATGCAGAAATAGCAATGTCCAATCAGTCTATAACCCAAATGTTAATTAAGCTACTTTATTAGACTATTTTTATGTTATAAAATAAATTAAAGAATTAATTAATTTTTTCACTTGAAGTACTATCTGCTACATTAGTTCTTAATATACAATAGTCATCATCATAGCATCATCTCTTAATAAGTTTTTGACTTACCATTAACTATGATTATTAACACTACTTTATATAAAAATTGTGAATTTCTTAATTCACTATATTCTCTGAATATTTTTTACCTGAACAAGATCAAACTTCTTGAATTAAATTTTTTCCCTATATTAGAAAATTGTGCATAAATGCATATATTTCTTCACTGTCTGCACAGCTATATTTTATTGAGCTTTATATTATAACTACATTTATGTAACTTTATTTTATTTTATTTCTGTAAATACACTTTAATTCTTTAAAAATCTGATTTTTACTTAAATTATTTTCAATTTAAATCTGAAACGGATGAATTGTTCTTTCTTATTTATTTATAATTGGCTGTAATAAATAGTAATAAATAATAATATTGTGTAATGGATAAATATGTTAGTAATTTTATTGTAAATATATTTTTATAATTTTATTGAATTATCTCTGTTTACATTATAGGCAACAAGAAGCTTTAGCTCTTCAGAGATTGATGGATTCTCAGAGTCAAACACCAGGACCTAACTTTTACTTATGTCCAGATACTGTAACTACTCCAACAGTTAGCATTCCACCTGCTGTTAGTGCATCTCCTACTGTTCCACCTCCAACTGGTCATATGACACATCCTTTACAGTCTCTGTTGGGACCATGTCCATCTGCTACTGCCAATCCAGTGGTTCCAGCTTCCACGGGTCCTACAGTAACTCCTTGTCCACCTCAGCCAGCAGCACCACCCCAACCTCCACCTGATTTAGTAATGGACGCTACAACTAATCTTCCAGCAGATGTTGGCCCCACATCTGGCAGGTAATTTTCAAATTTTGAGTTTCATATTAAAAAAATATACAGTAATAATTAAACAAATGTATTTATACACTGTATGTAATGATAAATATTGTTATAGAAAAAAATAATAATGTTATAAAATGTACAAGCATAATCTGTTTATAATTTATAAGTAATAAAATTTTCATTAATTAGTTATAATCTTATATAGTTTATCAATTTTTTTTATGCAGTATTATTTTTAAAGTTAAAAAGTTTTTATACACCATATTTTAAATTGCAATCTCACATTGGCTAATTAATTCACTAAATGGTCTTTAGTAGGCTATATCTAACTTCTTCCTAGCCTAACTCTATTTAAACAATAACATTATTATTAGTATTTGCTAAAAGTAAGCAGCTTTTGTATGTATTTGTGTCAAGTATTTTAATGCTAAGTTTTAATTGTAGATGACTTCTTTTAAACTCTTCTTTATCCTGNCACTGAGCAGCAAATATTTAATCTTATATATACAGTATATAAATTCATTCAATATCACTTTATAAAATGCCTGTCTCAATCAAAATTATTTAAAATTTTCTAGAATTCTGAAATTATTCCTTCATCATTCTAGACTGGTTCTTTATTGTTTCAGGCTTTTGTATGTATTTGTGTCAAGTATTTTAATGCTAAGTTTTAATTGTAGATGACTTCTTTTAAACTCTTCTTTATCCTGATAAATAAAATTTGCATTCTAATTTTAGTTTTTTAGCCAAAATACAGTAAAACAAAATATGGAACTGAGTGCCAAAGGCATGGAATATCTTACTTAAATACTTTTTCTTTTAAATAGTCTGTGCTGAAATGGAAGAACATGTCTTGTTTGCTGTAAAATACAAGATGATTTTACATATATGTTGTTAGAATAGTTTTTAAAGAATTACATTAATTGTGATTATCAAATATAAAAAATAAAACAGAAAAAAATTTTATTGAAAATAACTAAAAAACAAAATCTAATCCAAAAAACATAAATACAGTATCTAACTTTAATTACTGTTTGAAAATTGAACAGTTGAGCATTTAAATTAAAAAAATGTTTTATCAATACTTTCAATATTAATCACACGGTACATATACAACAATGCTTTTAAGGTTGATTTGGAGCTTTGTTTATTATTATTATTATTATTTTGTATTTTTATTTTGTTATTCAATAGTTGAAACAAGAATACTAAATTTTTGTTATTTTTCAAAGTATTTATCCTGAACTTTTTTAGCATTCTGCAATATCTGAAGATAAATATTTTAAAATTGGAAACATTAAAATTTATTGTATAACATGAGAAATTTTACATATCATTATAAAACTTGTTTAGATTTCATCAATCCATCAATATTAAAATCAATAAAATTCTTATTTTTCTAAATGCTATTAAATCCATACAATTGATAATTGATTATTTTAAATACTTCAGATTCTTTGCATAAAATATTTTGTTTGAATTACTATTTTTTTTATTTATTTTCTATAGTAACTTTGATAAATATAATAATATAAATATGTATAATAAATATGCACATATTATGTATTATATAATTTATTTGATATAAATTATTTCAGTAATGATCCCAGTCATCCCCATCTCCATCATCATTTGCATCAACATCATTATCATGCTCCTCCTCCTCCTCGACTACATCATTTTGGTGTATTGCCTGCTATACATATTGGCATTGCAGCAGGCATGGTAAGATATGTTTTAATATTTTTATTGAAATTTATTTGAGATTAAGTTTATTTATAATAAATAAATAAATATATACATATACATTCATTTTTAGGCTGTCAGCCAGCGTCCTCCAGATATGTTTCCAATTCCTGCAATACCTGATATACCACATACAATGCCTCTCTATCACCATTATATGCCTTTCTTATCTCGCCATATGCAGGCAAGACTGGAAGTATGTATTTACTGATTTAATTTTTTTATATTTCAGTAACAATATAAAGAACTTTTCATAGAAATCTATTTACTTATATTCGAAAAAATATTTTAAAAATATTGGGTAGTCTCAGATTTATTTTATAAGAACAAAAAAAAATGACCGAAATTTAATAAAAGCAATTAAATTTAATTCTATAAAAGTAACGAACTTTTCCTAATTTAACTCAGTAAATCTCAGGTGATATTGTTGTTCTATTTTTATCAATATTTATTATATCCATACTAAAAATATAAGTCGATTTATTCTGCATTAAATTTATAAGTTTAATTTTACTGGCATATTATATAATGTAACATTAAAATAAACTTAAAAATCAACTTAAAAAANTTTTTGAACAAGTGCAAGCTCTCTTTTAGCAAAGGGCAAGTAGTAAGTGATGCTCAAGGAATTTTGTATTAGGTTGATTCATATTGACAGATCCTATTCTAGTTGCAATAGAGAAGACCATGCACTCTATCCTTGAAAACAGCATTGCCAACAGAGCATGGTACCTGCCAGACATTTGGAAATGGATGTTACACACATGGCAGAGATTATGTGGAGGGTCTGTAAAAACTTTTGGTAAGTACGACCCACTTCTTGCTTTTTTATTCATTAATGCACAGTGATTATGACATGACCTTTGTATTAAAGCCTAAAGTAGACAATGAGTTTATCTATTTTACCTTCGTTCTGTTTCCAGCTATGAAAGGTCATCTATTCCAATGAATTTATAGTTTGTATAGTTATTGTCTTGAAATTTCTATATGAGACCATTAACATCTACTCTTTTAGTTCTCCAGCAAGATTTTCTTTATTATCATTAGATCTACTTACATGGGATATGGTACATTACATTTCATTATGTAGGGCTAATAAAATTTTCTTTTATAACTGCATCTTTGTTAATTTTCTCAGAAAATATATAACAGCAAACTTATGTTATTTCTAAGTAGAAGAACCTACTGTTTTAGTATTCTTGTTGATAGAATAATAATGAGACTCTGATTTTTTGTTCTATATTTTATTCTATAAGATTAAGACTACCTTGACTATATACTTTGGCACACTACAGAATGAGATGAACATATATGTCTACACATGAAAAGGTGATCTAACAGGTTTCTTTTGTCTTCTTAACCCTTTGTTTTTGGGGTTTAACTTAGTGTTTCTACTTTATATTCCACATTTTCTGAATTATTTTAAAATTAATATACTCAAAAAAGTTCAGTAACATTTAAAAAAATTTTTTTTATACATTAAGCTAGTTTTTTAATTGTTTAGTTAATTTCTACTCAACAACTTTATTCCTTATCATTGTTTTCTCATCTTTCTTAAAAATGCTTTCCAATACTTACATTTATCATTACAAAAATCATTACAGTTAATGATTATATTCAGTGATTATAAATATCATCCTACAATGATTTATAAGTTGACTATATATAATTATTGATTGACTCATATTTAAATTATTTTATAATGCTTTATAAATAGTAATAATGATGTTGTCATTAGTTACAAATTGTAAATCATTTTTATTTAGTTTTTATTAATATTTTTTTAAACTAAAATATAATCATATGAAATACAAAGTTCAAAACTTTGTATTTCATATGATTATTTCAACATGAAAATATGAAATATTTTCATGTTGAAAATAGGATCAAAACAGCTATAAAATATAACAGACAATTTTTATCATTATATTGTAAATGTACAAATACTTATCTTAATACTTTTGTGTTTAAAAATAATAAGTAGAAGAAGAAGAAAAAGAAATAAATAAAATATAACAACAGTCAACAAACTAAAAAAAATCATTATCTTATTATGTGATTGTAATACATGAATTAAAAAGTAATTTATCCATGTTTCTAGATTGAACAACAATCGTTTTAATATTCTTTTTTCAAAGATTCATAAAGAATCACTAACAGCACTGAGCAGCAAATATTTAATCTTATATATACAGTATATAAATTCATTCAATATCACTTTATAAAATGCCTGTCTCAATCAAAATTATTTAAAATTTTCTAGAATTCTGAAATTATTCCTTCATCATTCTAGACTGGTTCTTTATTGTTTCAGAACTTCAGAAATATAATATCATTAATATTGATAAGCCAATTTATTTTGCAAACATTAAAGGAAAAAAGGACACATTATATTTTCCATTTCACAAGCCTAAATAGCATTAATTCCATCCAAAGAACATTTCACTGTGGGTTGCATGACATTATGTATTCTAATGATTAATCATTAGAATAAATGGTGTGTCTAGGACCTCCTTTGTTTTAGTATGGTAAGAATGAATTTATCAAACTTATGGAA
This sequence comes from Centruroides sculpturatus, assembly GCF_000671375.1. Lineage (NCBI taxonomy): Eukaryota > Metazoa > Arthropoda > Arachnida > Scorpiones > Buthidae > Centruroides > Centruroides sculpturatus. The sequence goes on along the minus strand of NW_019384405.1, from coordinate 132,151 downwards.
TACTTGTTTTGATTTTTTTTTTTTTTTTGAAAAGTATTGTTTTGTATACTTAATCTAAAAATTTATTAGGTATAAATTAAGTATATTTGAGGAATATTTTAGATAATATACAGTAGGTTTCATATGATGTAGTTGTTAGTGTTCATAAAATAATAAAAGGTCAGACACAAAACTTCTTATAAATAAAATAAATTTTTATTTATCAATAAAGTTAATTTAATTTAATATAAATTAAATAAAAACACAGACAATATTTTTATACAAGGGTAATTTCATAATTATTGATCACTAATGAATAAAAAAGTATGAAGTGGGTTGTACTTACCAAAAGTTTTTACATGCCCTCCATATAGTCTTTGCCATGTATGTAACACCCATTTCCAAATGTCTGGCAGGTATCATGCTCTGTTAGCAGAATTATTTTCACAAATAGAGAGTATGAACTGCTCTATTTCAGCTAGAAGGGCATCTATTCACGGGAATCGTTGAACCTTGTAAAGGCTCAATATTTAAAAAACCAATGGAGTCAGATAATCAGTCTTTACTTAATTGTACTATTAACTAGTACACGAAAAAATAATTCTCCTATCCTTTCTGACTTATGGAGGCTAAAAAGTTCCAAGTCATTAATCCATTTACTCAAAAATGGAACAAGACTTGTATAAAAAAGCAAAAACAAAACAGGTTAACTCTGAGAGAAAAGAATTTTTTATTATTTTACACCATATTTAACTCTAAATGCATTTTGCCTCTATCAGCCTCCTCAGTAGGGTTTCTTATGACAGAATATGATACAAGTTAGCCATCAGTGATAGACACATCATTCACACAGGTTTCATCGCCAGGCTCCATAAGTCAGAATGGATAGGAGAATTATTTTTCCATGTACTAGTTAATAGTACAATTAAGTAAAGTCTTGTAAAGGTTCTTTTAGTTTCCAGTACAAGTCAAAATCACTGGGAAACATATTAGATGAACAGGGCAGATGCTGAAGGATCTCCCAATATTATTTATGTGGCAGTGTTATTTCCACACCAGCAATAAGGCAATGAACATTGTTGTGCAACAGAATTGCCTGTTTTTGAACAAGTGCAAGCTCTCTTTTAGCAAAGGGCAAGTAGTAAGTGATGCTCAAGGAATTTTGTATTAGGTTGATTCATATTGACAGATCCTATTCTAGTTGCAATAGAGAAGACCATGCACTCTATCCTTGAAAACAGCATTGCCAACAGAGCATGGTACCTGCCAGACATTTGGAAATGGATGTTACACACATGGCAGAGATTATGTGGAGGGTCTGTAAAAACTTTTGGTAAGTACGACCCACTTCTTGCTTTTTTATTCATTAATGCACAGTGATTATGACATGACCTTTGTATTAAAGCCTAAAGTAGACAATGAGTTTATCTATTTTACCTTCGTTCTGTTTCCAGCTATGAAAGGTCATCTATTCCAATGAATTTATAGTTTGTATAGTTATTGTCTTGAAATTTCTATATGAGACCATTAACATCTACTCTTTTAGTTCTCCAGCAAGATTTTCTTTATTATCATTAGATCTACTTACATGGGATATGGTACATTACATTTCATTATGTAGGGCTAATAAAATTTTCTTTTATAACTGCATCTTTGTTAATTTTCTCAGAAAATATATAACAGCAAACTTATGTTATTTCTAAGTAGAAGAACCTACTGTTTTAGTATTCTTGTTGATAGAATAATAATGAGACTCTGATTTTTTGTTCTATATTTTATTCTATAAGATTAAGACTACCTTGACTATATACTTTGGCACACTACAGAATGAGATGAACATATATGTCTACACATGAAAAGGTGATCTAACAGGTTTCTTTTGTCTTCTTAACCCTTTGTTTTTGGGGTTTAACTTAGTGTTTCTACTTTATATTCTACATATAATATATTTATTTTCTCTCCACTAACAATTCTCAACATAAAATGCTGCCTAGTCTGATTCCGTACAAAATAAATTGCTATTCTTTTTTTGGTTTAATATTAATATTAAAGAATTTCAAATTGTTGAAACAAACTGGAGAATAACTTACTTCAAGTAACTAGCCTTTCATTCCAGCACTCAATCCCTGAATTCCTTCCTTTTAGCAAATGTTTTTTTCTGTTTGATTTGGAAAGCATTATAGAGTTTTTATTTTGATTTGAAGAAAGGTTATGAACAAACCTGAAAACACTTGCTAAAAGGAAAGGATTTTGTGCTGGAATGAAAGTTTAGTTATTTTAAATGAATATTAAAGAAATATATACTGAAGAAAAATTGGTCTTCAGTTAAAATTAAAATTTACTAAAAGGAATAGTGGGAATAAAAATATGAAAATTTGTTGTGAGAAATTCAGAAATTGCATAAGTGACATTAAAATCTAAGTGTGTATAAACAAAAAAATAAATAAAATTTTATTAGTATTATAATTTGAAAAGAATTATAATACTAATAAATTTTGTAAATTGTCAGATGGAATTTGGTGAATAGAACCCTATATAGTGAAAATCAATAAAATTCAGATATCATATGTTGAATTACACAAAAATATTTTATTCTCCCAATCCAACTTTTACTTATTAAAATATTTATGTTATCATGTTAATTTAATTCTTATTAGAATATTAAAAATCCTTTGTCTTGAATCAAATTTCTTTATGATTAATATTAATTTGATTGTTTTTGACTTCTAATACAGTTTCATATAATTAAATAAATTTCAAAATTTTGAAATTTCATAAGATTGTTGAGAAGTCAAAACTGTGAATTGACTAATTCATTTTTGTAATTTATTTATTATGAATAAGCAATAAAATATATTTCGGTTGGTAACAATTGAAAATTATAATTTCACATTACTGATTGCATGTCAAACTTCAGATTAAATGAGGCCATTAGGCTGAAAAATACTAAATTGTAAACTGTGCAAATTATTAGATAATATCATATATATCAGGTCAGTCCATAAGTTCGTGCGCATTTTTATCTACAAAAAAAGCAACAAAAAATTTTAATTAAATTTTATTTCAATCTATAATGTATTCATTATTATTTTGTACAATTTCTTGCCATCTTGATGGTAGCTTTTTAATCCCGTCTTTGTAAAATGATTTCGGTTTTGAATCAAAATATTCAGAAATAGCCTTTTTTACATTGTTCTCATCCTCAAAAGTTTTTCCTTTTAAAAAATTCTGCAAACTCCGAAAAAGATGATAATCACTGGGAGCAATATCTGGCAAATATGGTGGATGAGGTAAAATTTCCCAGTTGAAGCTTTTGAGTTGAGCAGTTGACGTTGTTGTCAGTTAGCTATTGACAGTTCATGTGGTATCCATTTTCCTAGCTTTGAAACTTTTCCGATTTGTTGTAGATGTCTATGAACAGTTCCATGGGATGAATTTAAACGTTCCGCAATTTCATCAACTGTTAAAGATGGTTCTGCTTCAACTAGTGCAGAGAGAGCATCATCATCAAAGTCAACAGGTCTTCCAGTACGAGCCTTATCCTCCACACTAAAATCATTATTTCTAAATCTTTCAAACCACTTCTGCGCAGTCCTTACACTTATTACAGTTTGATTATGAACAGTATTTAATTTTTTGGCTGCATTTGTAGCATTCTCATCACTTAAAAATAAAAAGTATAAAACATGTCTCTTATATTCATCTGTTACTTCCATTTTAACGAAAATAAACAACTGAAATGTTCCCAATTCTGAACAGTATTATATGAATGAGATCCAATTTAACACTTCAGTGTAAAAAGTATCACATTAGACTGGCATTTTTAACAGCAAAACAAGATCATAAAATACACACGAACTTATGGACTGACCTAATATATTATAGTAGCCTGCTCTTGCAGACTCTACATAAGTACTAATTTTATAATTTCATGTATTAACTGTCCCATATAATCTTTATACATGTAGTAAATTTCATATTGTTTAATTTTTTTAATGATGATAAACTGCAACTTATATATTAGCTTATAATAGTTGATAATATATTTTACATTTGCTTATATATTGGTAATTTGTAAGCTTTTATCACTTAATAATTGTTTCTACAATAATACATAAATCAAACAAAAAGAATATATATAATTAATTAGCTGTGAATTAACATCATTAAATGAAATTAAAAAAAAAATATTTTTTTGAATTATGTTAGTTATATTTTTGACTTATAAAATATAGAACATGTCTAATTTCAATTAATATAATGCTATTTGAACTTTTCCTGTTAATATACATCTTTTAATCAAAAAATTACTTGCAGGATTACATGAGAATTATTGAACAGCGGCGGTTGGCTGTGAATAGAGGTGCATCACAAAGCACCATAGAACGCAACACTTTTCCACATAAATATAAAAAGGTATTTTAAAATAATGATTGAAATAAAAATATTTATGCTTTAAAAGAAAATTGTTTATTTTATTGATTTTTTGCTTTTTATTTATTTAGATTCAAAGGAGTGGTGATGGTGAAGATAATATAGAAAAATGTACTATTTGTCTGAGTGAATTTGAAGATAATGAAGATGTTCGGTAAAAGTTTATTCTATTTAGAAAATAATGGAATTATTTTTATAAATTAAGTTTAATGTATTAAACTATAATGACAATTTCAACATAATTTTTTTAATTTAATATTTTTATAACTTATATAATCATTATATTTCTAGCCGATTGCCATGCATGCACTTATTTCACATTGAATGTGTTGATCAGTGGTTAACAACAAATAAGCGATGTCCTATTTGTCGAGTGGATATTGAAGAACATCTTAAGGAATTTGCTCTGTCTTCATGACTAGTATGTAAAATTTTTATAGGTTGTAATTTGTATATCTTTTCAAAAATTTTTTATACATAATTTTTTTTTCTGTTTCTAGGACACTTCTAAGTCCTCATTGATGGGCTGAATTTTTTGTTTGCTGCTGCTTTGTACCTTAGATACGTACATTGCTGTGTGGTTTGTGTCCATTTCAAGATCTTCCAATGTGCACCATCAGAGAGAACTCAAAATTATAGCAGAAAATTTTGATGATGCACATGCACCAATGGCTTTCAGCTTTCCAATTCTGTCTAAGAGGAAGTAAGCTATTAACAACATGCAGTTTTTTGCATTGCCCAAATCCCAATCATGGAAGACAAATTTTTAAATTGTACATACCTAATTAGTATATTCTGACAGTTGGTGTGATTAGGGTTTGTATTGATTTGATAGGTAGCCAGTTTGCAGAGCAACATTAATGGCATTAAGGCTGCCTACAAAATAAAATAATGAAACTAGGGAAAGAAATACACCAGAAAGGGGATAAAACTAGCAAATAACATCAAAGATTGACTTTTTCACAATAAATTGTGCTCAACTTAATGTTGCTCATTGTTATTTCTTGTAGTGTTAAATTACAATGAAGAAATTACTCACAGTATAATTATCAGTATGTATTGTTTTTTACAATATTGACTGCAAAAAAGTTGAAAAAAAGAACAGTAATGTGTGTAATCTTGAATTTTTGATTTTTTGAGGCAATTATCATTTTGTTGAATGCCTAATACACATTTTGTACCAATTGGAGACCAGTCCATCGTGATACAATTGCCAACAAGTTGTAATTATGTTGAAGAAATTTACACTGATTCTACAAGTTTNGTACCAATTGGAGACCAGTCCATCGTGATACAATTGCCAACAAATTGTAATTATGTTGAAGAAATTTACACTGATTCTACAAGTTTTCAAAACTGTTTGTTTAATAGTGTATAAATAAAAAATCAGTACCTAGATTAGCTGTATATATAATGTAAAAATTGTAAAACATTATCATTTATCCTAAATACTTAAACTACAAGATTTTTATTTGCTTTATATATACAGTATATACTGTGAAATTTTTTAAAAAATATAAATAATTGCTTTTTATAAATTATATTTTTATTTTTGTTAATCTTTAAATTTATTGTTTTACTTACTACTGTAAATTAAAATAAAATTTAAAGCATTATATCATTAATGATATAAACAGTATATACTATATATTATTTAATATTAAAAGAATTTAAAATCTGATGATTCATTCTTAAGACTAAAAAATTTAGTCAACTCAATGAAATGATTTCCGCATGATTTGCCAAGTATATTTTCTCTCTAGTTTAATTAATAAAAGTTTAATTAGATAATAACCCTACTGATTTAGAAAGTTATCGGTCGAAATATTAAAAAAATAGCGTCCGAAACATAATACTACATCATGCAGTGGAGATAAACGTTAGAATGTTCACTCTATTACCATAGAAACTAAACTGGACATTATAAAATTAAGTGCGATAGGTTAAAAAAATGCATTTAAAACACCCGCTACTAGATAGTAGCGGGTATTTAGTAGTAGTACTAAATAGTAACCCGTAGCAAACGAGCGCAATGTATTCTATTAAGTACATTAAAAGATGAAGCGCTAACAAGTCCTTTTGCAGAGATTTATTTTATTTTCAAAAATTCTGCTTTATGTGGTACTTATATTATTTTAATATTAGGGAATATTAAACTACTGTTTTACACTTAAAAATATGTGCGTAGATCTATTTACACCACATTATATTTATTTTTTGACGTCGTCATACAACGTCACAATACAATTTTAACAATTGAGTTCTATTGTTGCGTTAACAATGCTCTTCGAAAAAGTGAATATTGGATGCGCTTTTCTTAAAGAAATGTTTTCCAAGGTTATAAAGTATATTTTGCACCAAGTTCGACCTGTTCGACTTAAGGTTAGAAAATAATTCACTTTTATTTATAATTTGCTATAAAATTTGTTAAAATTCCCACTCCAGATGGTTTAGATTATTTCACTTATATTGCTTACAATACATACAACTGCCATTTGAAATTATAAAAATGTTAATTTTTTTCTATTCTAAATGATAATATGTCTATGAAAGATGTTTTTGTGACATTTCTGGTGACGAACGAAACAACGAAATGTTTCATTTATACGAACTTTCATATGTCGGCCCCCGACTGTCCCATTGTGGGCCTGTCCGAACCCATAATGGGCTTGCTATAAGAGGTCCTCTTAGTGCCCACAGGGCGGAAAGAGGAAAAAATTACAAATACAAGCTTTTAAGTGAAATAATTTTCAAGTTGTTCATCTCCGTTACAAAGATATCTTAATCTAAATTAACCTCAGCAGAACAATGCAGAATAAATCTATAAACACCTTTTTTGGCTGCTGGGATCAGCTTTTATTTGGAAAACGTTTTCAACCTATTCTAATTGGCCATCTTCAGGCTACATTTTTTCTTAGAACATCTTTACTTTTAAATATCGTTCCAAAATAGAATACAATAAAAGAATAACGTTTAAATATTTGAATATAAAGCAAAATGAACTCAAAAATATATAGTAGAAATGAGGTAATTATGGTCTTCCGACAAACTTATTTTGTACAACGTATTTCCATTCCGTTGCCAAACTGTCCGCATCGCTTCCATTAATGCACTTTTAATCTGCTTTTGTATATTTCAAGTTTTTCGGCGTTCTGTGCTATTGTTAGGGAGTGTAAAGACTTAAAGATGCTTGCCTCTTCCCATTTTATCACCGAGTCCTCAGTTTGCGCCATCTTCAAACCTTATAATCAGACCTATCGTGCTAGTTCCATATTATAGCGTTGTGGCCAATTGTCTGATTCTGTTCAGTTCCTTCGTTCTGTGCATTACGTAAATCACCGCAATAATCAATTAATAAACTCCAAATACCTTTAAAATAGACTGCATTTTAAAGGTATTTAAAGTTTATTAATTGATTATAGTAATGCAGGTAGAGATATAATAATTACCGCAATATAAAAAGCTCTTCTGATGAGTGCCCGGAATGCTGCTATATTGCATTGAAAAGGGTCGTTTGAATTGCAACGGATGTACAGTACAGTGAGCTGTGTGTTAGCTTGATTTATACACTTGTGTGCATCTTTCCATTTTTTAATTCTATATTTATGTCCAAAAATGCAGTTGTAATAAGCTGTTTTGTTCTTTCAATTTAATAAAAAAGTCATCACTGAATTTATTGATAAGATTAATAGTTACACAGGTGAACTGAAATTGAAATAATTTAAAATATAAGCCCGAAACATCTGTGCTTTTTAGTTATGAATAACACGAAACTGTAAATAGTGTAATAAAGTTAAGTGATGAAATTACATCGATATTTATGTTATTTTTCAGAAATTATATGAGAGATTGGCATTAACACTGTATAATGTGTTTCTGCCGTTATTAATACAAATAAAAGACTACGAACAAGACTACAGAAACTACATGGAGTATGTAAATACAATACATAATAATTTAGAAAGAGAGAGAAATATAAATGTTAATTTAAAAGTTAAAATACAAACGGAACAAACTTCTTGCCAAATAATTCATCGAGAAATACCAGGTACGGAATATTTGAATTAGTAAAAATATATGAATTGAATAAAAATCATTTCATTTAATCAATCTTATATTATAAAACATGAAGAATTTTTATTAATAAATTATAATAACTATTACATTATATTTTATTAAATATAATTAAATATTTAAAAAAATCTAGCAACGACTTCCGCTTCCCGGCTGCAATTTCCCCTTAAGTACCAAGCCCGTATTCATCCCATATTAAGCGAAATAGACGCCCCCACACACATACGTCTTTTTCTGCCCTTTTTGGGTTCGTGAGGGTCTCAAAACGTGGAGATTTGCAAATAAACTCGGAGGGTCAAGTTTGACACGATTCCAATATTTTCCCTTGTTATGTATACATAACAGCCGAAAAAATAAAAGTAAAGTAATAATGAAAATTTTACTGGTAAAAGAATGGAATTATATTATTATTTTACCAATAATAAATTTTGAAAACATTAACGCATAGATGCAAAATTGTAATCTGAAATTATTACAAAAAGTTCATCTTCCAACGAAGAAAAACATAAAAACTTCCAATTTACACCCTCCAATAAAATTGCGATTTATCGGTTGAAAATAAACTTTACGCTATTGTTTTAAATGTTTGCATTTAATTTAAAAATTTAATCTTTAAAAGACATCGTTTTAATTTACGAAATGACTTTTTTAACTCCTAATTATATTGACATATTTAGTTCGGAGCGCTTTTAAGAGATACATCCGACCGATTGTCACAGTCTTTAATGATGAATTATTATCGAAATGTTCCAAAAATAAAACTGAAAATTCTCAAGACAAACCGACAATTGCGAAACAAGTAAAAGTCTACATTGATGTCATTTATTAATATTTCGAATTTAAATTAAAATACTTTTATAACATAAACTTATTTTTCAGTCACCGACAGATTCTCGGAGAACAATATTACAACGTTCAACAGAATCTTGGGAATGTGATATCTGTTTCGCTCCAAATTATACCAATCCTTTTCGGTGTTATTCATGCGACAGTTTGAGACTCGAGACTTTAAGATGAACTGTCGAATTTACGGATTATAAATTTTATTGCTTTGCATAAATGCACTTCAAATCTGAAATATTCTCATTGCTTTCATATTAAATGCGTATATTATATTATTTAAGTATTTATTTATTAATGACTAGAAATAGTTACTGTATGATAAAATTAATAAAACGTTTCGTTCTCTTAATGTTTTCTTTGTGGTGATTACTGTTATTGGCTTTCTAACCAAGTTCTACGTCATTCCATAAATACAAGTAAATTTATCACTTGTAATTTGGAAGATTAAAACACTTCGCGAGAAAAATATATAATACTTTTAAACCTACAAATTGTTTCTCGACAATGAAAAACATCTAACAATAACAAATTTTTAAAATTTTTTCAAACATTTTATAATTATATTTTTAAATACCGGATTCTTCTCGACTTCAAACAACATCGAGAACTAAAAATTAGCATAACATCTTACGGGATAGAATGCGTTTAATTTATTTCTCATATTACAGTACTTTATGTTCCGACAAATAACATAACACGCAAAAGCAGAGAATTTCCGATTGGATCCGGCATTTTTGCCGAGATGCCACTAAGCAGTATTGAAGATTTTGAGAAAAGAAGACATCTAGCTGTTTCTGTATCACCTTGTCCCTATTTGGTTCGTCTCTATAAAAAACCTTGGATAAAATTTAAATGTTAATATGTAGAACCACCAAATACTGTACACGAAGTCCGTAACGCGCTGGTTAGAAATGTAATCGAAGTAGATACGCAGTTTACTATCTTACACAGGTGTGGTATGCACACTCTTACAATGTAAATTTTGATAGATAATGTAGATGTAATATCACAATCTATTTCATGTAATTTAATGACAATATATTTACAATACACAGTAAAATTTTATCGACTTATTTGCTATTGTCGGCTACTCTTTAAATTATATCCAGTTTGAATAAAATTAACCGAGAATGCAGTGCTTTGACAAAAATACACGAGACGTTGGTTCTTCCCCGCACAATATGGCGACCATCGTGTTGCGCTCGCACGTATTAGCTTCGTATAACCTTTGCCCCTCCAGTTATTTATAGTCCACGGTTACGTTACCACTATCGATGGTTTCTATTAGGCCCTAGCGTTCATTCCACATGGCCCAACCTAGGGCCTTAAAAACAATCAGGCAACACTGCCATCTAGTGACAATTGCAAAAAAAAAAAATAATAAATCTCGAAATATTCAATTTTATAATATAAATTAGGGAAAAGAATATTAAAGAAACGTGTTTTTTGTTAAAATTGATAAAATAAAACGTATCTTTACAGTAGAATTATTTAATTTATATAAATAAATAAAAAGTATTATTATTTATTTTTGATATTGATAGAACGGATATTTAAAATCTATCTTTAAAATATTAAGTGTAAACGTTGTCGATCCACTTAAAACAAGGTTAATATTCTTCTTAATAAACTTGGTATTATTAGCTAAAGAGCTATTTTAAGTAACGTTCCCATTTACATTGTGAACAATTTTTTCACCGATGAGAAATTAGGCAGCGATTGCGCAAACGCAGAATGACTCCTCTGAGGAGGAGAGAACTTTGATATTTGTCTGTTCTGTTTTTGGTGATTCCTGGATGTCTGGACACAAATCCTCGTTCGACAACGGGATACTTCACGTGTTAATCATGAATTGCGAATGCTCTTAATTTTACGTAAGTATTAGTTTTTAACTACCATTTAAAGTTTTGTTTCAAGTAATTTTACATAATTATTTGGTATTGTTTTGCATGTAAATATTAAATATTTGATATGTATATATTGGGTATGATTTGAACACTTTAATAAGGGATTTGTCACCCCTATATTGTACAGTACAAATATTTCGTGATAAATACACTTTAAAATTTTTATCTTAAAAACATTTGTAATCTTTATTTAAGCAATTCATAATCTATAACTATTTCTATTGTATGAAAGATTATTTTATAGATAAAGTAAGTTTAATGCGAGAAGAGTATAGTATAGTTATAATGAGAAGAGTATAATATAGACGGTAGTTCTCGAATTGTGGACGACAAACCCTGTGGCGGATGAACCGCGGATGACTCGGCTTTCCGTACGCTTTGGGTAATGTTAGATGAAGTATTTTGGCACGTAATCTATACGGTGACCCGAGAGATGTGATTTATAAAAATGTGGCTAAATAGCATAAAATTGTATTTTAAAAAGATGGCTAGGTCGGTCTGCAGATCGTGCGTTGAGAACTATTGTTAAAAGAGTATATATGTATTGGGGGATAGCTGATAGATACTCATTAGTGATGATGTGTTATCTATGGTCGGTCTTAATTGTTTGCCTGGTTTCTGAGTTTTGGTGAAGGCGCGAAAAGAATCTGGTGGCATTACAAATGCGAGGGATGTTTGCTAAGGGCGTGTTAGATATATGTAGCGCGGGACTATAGTTTAAGAAGAAACTACAGTCCTGCAAGCCCTAGAACACTGTGTTTGTTGTATGTAATCCCAAATGCCTACCTAGTAGATAGATCTTTTCATCAGAACGATTTGTCAGCTCTCGCTGCTACTACACATCCACTCTTTTGAATATTGTAGATTTTTCCAAATTTCTAACGTATTGTGGCTTGGGATTGATTGTGGAAGAGAAGAATGCCTTCCACCTGTATAGATCCTGTGAGCTTTGTCCATCCCTTCCAGGAGAGATTCCATTTTGGGAATGATGTTTTTAGTCGTAACTGTAGTATGCAGTGCAAATAGTGGGCCGCTATCAGTTAATATTCATAATTTTTGTGGAGGGATAATATCATCTTAACAAATATCATTTGTTAGGATACTTGCATGTTCACAAAAATGCACATATTCCTTCAAATTGAACAAATAAGGTACTTGTTCAATTTGAAGGAATTATACCAATTCAACAGAAGCACATTCCATGCATGTTTCTACGTACGAACATTCCCCCAATTGGCATCTATCAACTATCCTCCAATCGTCGACGACTACGTACGAGTTTATGATACGTTCCCAAAACGTACAATTTGAATTTTTAGAATACCAGTCTAAAGATATCTTTTAAAAATGAATGAAAACATTTTCTTTTTAAAGTGAGTAGTTCTTTTTTATTGCTAGTTCATTGGTTTTGTGTAGTAGTGGATCTTGTACCCATGTTTTTTGAAGATAGGAGTAAGGCCTAATGAAACCAGTCCCAGATAAGGGATAGTTATGTATGTGTTCCCCATATCCCTCCTCATTTTCATATTAGAAATTGGGAAAAGAGATTTCAAAACAGACTTAAATGCCTGAACTTTGAAAGTGTAACCAGCATATTTAATTTCAGAGAGAACATGTTTCAATTCTTTATCTAACAGCTGTTGTAAAGGATATAGATAAACTCTCCATATCAAAACACTGAAAGATGCATTATTTAAAATTGGTTTGTAGTATGGAAAAGTGTGTGTACTTGAAAACAAAAAGTAACAATCACAAATTATAATTTTTCTAACTGTAACTCTTTCCTGCAATATTATTTTTTATTTTATACATAGTTAATAGAATAAATGTCAGTTACTTTTAGCTTGAGATTGGATTGTATTAATGAAATATCAAAACTTTATGTCCAGCATATAATGTCATTTACTTTTAGTAGCCATAATTCAGAATTCTAAATTCCATAGTACTGGATTATAGGTTGACCACTCCTGTTCTAGTTCTTACAGAATAGATTAAAACAATATTAATATTATATAAGAAAAGTTCTTATATAATATTGATATTGTTTCTTTTGTTTATTTGTAGCTTTCATGCTCCAACAAGATGATGTATTGTTATGATATGATGCATCATCCATTATTAAAATGGTTCATGACCCCTCATGCCAAGCATCTTAAAATCATTGAAATTTATAAATAGAACTTAGGTTAGGTTTGAATCATCTCACCATTAATTAAAATGTTTATGAATTTATTTAACATTTTTGTTACTTGACTGGTGGTAGTTCTATGTTTTTACATTTAATTTTAAAGTATTTTTTAAGTTTAGATCTTACAGTGAGGTGTAATGATCTTGAAAGGAGCTTTATCAAATAAGTAACTGACTCTAAAAGTTGTTAGCATTTTGTCTGAAGAGTGATATCATGAACAACAACCTGTTTGGACTTAAATTAAAGCTAGACCAACAGGATGATAGGATGGCCCACTTCCTTGACCTCAATATATTCCTGAATCATGGGTGCATAACCACAAACGTATTCCATAGCCTAATCTTCGATCTTTCTTCATCCCTGCAACCTCGAATGACCCGATTACTTATAAAATATCTGCTTTCAGAGCGCTAATCCGTAGAGCTTTTACCCAATGCTCTAACATTGGGTAAAATGCATTATTTAAGGACACACTACAAGAAATCCAGTGCATCAAGCGCCTTGCCGCAGCCATGGTTACAATGGTAAATTAATTGATAGGCTTGTGCAAAAAATACACAGTGGCTTAACAACTGAAGTGGTCAATTCCAAACCTATAAAGCAGCAAGGTAAGCACATTGTAGTCGATTTTGACCCTAGGATGAGCCAGGCTTTTAAAATCATAACCAAAAAGGTCAAAGCTACTCTCGCATACAAATGCAACCCTACGATGTATAAACTTCTGGATAATCCCAAGGACAAATGCAGTGAAGCCAGGAGACCAGGAGTTTACATGGTCCCACTAGAGGACACCAGATCCAACCTGAGTAAAAAACTAACATACATTGGCTCAACCAATAGATCACTTAAAAGGAGGATAGCTGAACACAAATACAATGCATACAACAAAAAGTTCACTTCCACCCTAGCCCAATTTGCAAGTGAACCAAATATAACGACCAAATGGGAAGAGGCAAAGATTACTATTCCTATGCATGACAATAGCAAACTTAGAACAGTTGAAACCATTGAAATATTTGCGCAATCCATCAAAGAGAGTTGTATCAACAGCAGAGATGCAGACTTGCTCTCCTCTGCATGGAAATCATTCTTCGATAACCCCTTAAACTAAATAGACCAACCCACCCTCACCAAACCTGTTGCAACCCGTAGCGCGTTATTTTCTTTTTACTTTTCGCGTGTTTTTTTCCAATTTCTGCTTTCCAACCTTAGCACTTTTCCCATCTATTGTCGTTCACATGCCTTTTCTTATTGTATCAAAGGTTAATTAATGACGTCGATGTTGTCTATACTTCGGTATCAACTATGATGTCACTCCCCGGTAACCCCCTATCTAGGTAGACCAATCCAGTACTCAGCAAGCCTGTCACAATCTCTAGTGCATCTTCTTTACTTAGCATGTGAATTTTCCAATTTTCCAACTTTATTTCCGTCAATTTTAGCAACTATACCATTAGTTACTGTCAGCACACCTTAAATTTGTTATCAAAAGAAAATTTAATGCCCTCGGTATTGTCTAAACCAGGGGTGTCCAACCTTTTTGTTTCTCTGGGCGCATTGGAAGAAGTCAAGGAGTCTTGGGCCACAAGTATATATAATATATACTTGTGGCCCAATATACAAGTATATTTAAAAATTAGCATGTCTAGATTATAATAATAAGTATTAAAACTTTATCAAGAAAAAGGATATTTTAAAAAATTACTTCTACAGACACTTTCAATTTTTACTTAGAAATAGATAAATTCATTTATTATAAAAGAGACAAACGAAAATTTATTTGAAAAACACAAATATTTGTTTTATTTGGGTCGCTAATTAATAAAAAGTGACGAAACGCCATTTTAAAGTGCGTTTTTATTCAATTAATATAATTATAAATAATTTGTAGCCGAAAAAGCAGTCAAAGCGCCAAATGATATTTTTTACGTCAAACAAAAAAAGTAGCCACATTTGGCCCAATGTAGCCAAATCTTGCAACGTTGGAAGAAATACTAAATAAAGCTGGAGTTGTGAATCAAAGGATTGTAGACCGAAGTGTGGGAAAAAGAGAAAGGACAAAAGATAAAGAAGTATAAAAGGTTGAAAAATTACGGGTCCATATTTGCTGAACAGAAAATCCATTTAACCTTTCTCACTACTACATCTTTGGTTCTTTCTCATCTTTCCCTCCTTTTCCCAAATTTGGGTCTATAATCCTTTGAGTCACAACTCCAGCTTTATTTAGTAATCCTTCCACATTCATACATCTCCAAGTACAGTATTTGAAAATATTTTCTTTCCACTCAAAAATAAAATACGAATAAAGGTTTACGGCTTTGTGAAACTTTTTTTTTTGAGTTTATGCCGTTGAAATAAATAAATAATAAAAAATTAAAACATTTGTCGGTTTTGTTTACACGTTTATTGGGCCACATGCGGCCCGCGTGCCGGACACCCCTGGTCTAAACCTTATCAACAACAATGATGTCACTGGTAAGACGAAAACTATGTAAACAGTGACACCGTTTGAATATCTACCAACAGACATTCTAACAGACCACAGTGTACCTGAAGAAGGCCTATTAATTAATTAAGGAGGCCGAAAACATTTGTGCTCAGTGTTTAAATGGCTAGAAACAAAGTGAGAAAGATTTTGTCCTGGTCAGAGATGTAGCTATGCTATTCAATGCACAATGGGAAATTTTAAATAATGTTACTTCTTTATATATGCTTAATTTTTTTTTATGAAATGTATTTTCTGTTGTTATGGTGTTATTCATAACCTGTCATTTTTCTTGGATTATGTTTAATCATTTAGTTTTAGTTGTATTTGAATTTTTTAAATGAGTTTAAATTTAAAAATAAATTCAAAGAACATTTTCAATGTCATGTATCAAAACCATATACAGGTATACCTCGCCTTACGTCGGTAATTGGTTCCAGGAGAACGACGTAAGTCGAATTTACTTGTCTCCAAATCTACTTGTCACTAGGCTAAACCATAAATTACTATTCCCGGTTCTGTATTTTATTTATTAATGCATTTTTAATAATATATGGTTAATAAAAATCTATTTTAAGCTTACAAACAAATAAATTTTAGTTTTTAATATAGTACAGAAAAAAGTAATCTAAATTTACAAATGCATGTACTGTAAATACAGAACATACTAGTATATATTATAATATGATTTTATGTGCTTTAAACATTTTTCTAGTGATATTACGACTTCAATATTTGTGGCGGACAGACGTAAAGTCGAATAAAATGACTTAAACTTGATTTTTGTTTTTCCATATACTTTTTTGACAAACGACGTATAATCGGGAACGACGTAACTCGAGGTATGCCTGTACATCAATGTTCTGGAATTATCACAATTATACTTGTTCTTAATAATAAATTTAGAGATTATTACAATTTGTTAGAAAGATAAAAATGAATTTCTCTTATGAAAGTTTGGTTCCTGTTATTTTGTAAAGTGCTTGAAATATGGAAATTTAAATCTTTCATAGATAATGTATTCAATGACAGAGAACTCCCTCTACAGTAATCCCTTTACTTACAAGAGTAATTGGTTCCACAAAAATAGTGTGTAAAATCATATAAATGAACTCATGGAAAGCTGTTTAAAATAGGAATTTCTTCCTGTATTCTCAAATAAAGTATAGGTATCCCTTGCACAACATGGTATTCCTACTACATGGTTTTTCTCTAACAGTTTGAGAATTGGAGATATCCCTGTACAAAATATCAGTTTTTAAACGCAGACTCCATCATTCTATATATTTCTATTAAAACAAGAATGTATATTGTCTCATATTTTCTCATGGATTTTAAAACATTGAAATTTTTAATGTTGTTGTATGCCCTTTGCCCAGTTTTCTTTAATGAGAACTGATTGTATAATTTTTATTCTTCCTTGTCCTGGCTTCCTATTGTAGCTTCCCGTAAACCATGTCACTGTTGTTGGTGATAGTGCTCTAAATCAGCAGATGCCAATCTTTCTGATCTCTCGGACCACTAAACATATAATTTTGATTCCTGTGGACCACTATCATGAATTTTTTTTAAGTTATACAAACATCTATATGTTACCGCTAAAGCTCGAAATCCGTTAATGTGCGCATTACCTAGCTAATCTGCAGATTAACTAGGGTGATCCGTTAAAGCTGCGAAAATTATTCCATTTCTCAAATTACCTAGGTAATGTTCAGATTATCTAGGTAATCTGCAAATTACCTACTAGGCAGTCGGTAAAGTGAAAATAAGATTTTTGCTGGAACAACAGCAACGTTTCTGTACGCTTAAATTAACATAATGTTATTTATTTAATTTTCAATATCTAAAGAATCAAGTTAATACAATCAACAAATTAGTTGATTGAATCAATCATCAATCAATTAAAAAAACTTTAATACAAAAATCAAACGGTTTAAAATATTACTACAATTAGGGAAATGAATTTGCAAAACATATGATAAAATTGTACTTACTTATTAGTGCAATCTAAAGATTGGTGACACTTTGAATTACGTAGCAATTGGTTTTTGCGACAAGCACGCCTATTTGTGGTACATTTAGATTTGCAGTCACATTTTCTGAAACCCTGCCCAGTACCAAGGGATTGTTTTATTGCTGTTTGACGTAAAGATATTTCTACAGCAGGGACATCCATCTTCTTTCGTTAAAAATCTCTCTTTGCAAACACTGAATTCAGATTTTGCATACAATTGTTTTAAAATACCTGTTTTAGTATCAAGTTTATAAAAGCCATCCTCTGTTTTACTAAGAACCACAGCTAAAATTGAACGTGCATCAGTTTTTGCTCTGTCTTCTTCGGGTACTTTAATTCTCACAGCGAAACCTTCATCGACGTTTGGGTGCTTTGCATTAGAAACTGCTAACTTTTTCTTTGCTCGCTTTTCTAAACATTTCTTGGCTTCATCACGCTGTATTTTCTGATCCATATTCTTTTTACAGATGATGCACAATACATTCTTACCATACCCTTCCTCTTTAGGATCTACTTCACCACAAACTGCGTAAACAAACATATTACACGATTTACACTTG